>NW_005842093.1:558276-566917 GCF_000455745.1 Alligator sinensis | reverse complement strand
GCCTGATCGTCCTCCTATTATCGTTCATCACAACTGGATGACTCGCCGTTCCGACGTTCACCCAGTATCCTTACAGTAAATCCAATTATGATTCTCTCTTATTTTGTTTTGTTGTTGTTTTCTTTTCTTTACAGGTCTAGCCCCAGCAGGGCAGTAATCTACAGCCGCTTGATGGTGAGATCCATTGCACACTAAGCTACAGTTCGTTCAAGTCAATAGAGTGATGGTTGTGAGGGAGACGCTGAGACGGCGAGCGTCCATTTGCTCAGGACTTACTATAACACTATTTTTCCTCATTTTATTAAGTGCTTTATTGACATTGTCTGTTAATAGGAGAGGACGGACCGACTACTAGATGAGGGAAGTCCCAAGCAGATGTTCTCCAATCAGACGATGAACAACAGTTGTTGTTATATGTTCAAAGTTATTATGTTTTGTAATTTGTTAAAAAGACCGGTTTATTAAGTTGTTTTGTTTATATATATTGGTTGTTTAAGCGTTGCTAGGTCAGTGAATCCCGAAGCAAAGATGCCGTGTGATGTGCTCATGTGTCTAAAATTCCAGTTGTGCCGTCGGCCAGGGGGCATATCACAACCCAGTGATTTTGGTGCCTCGGCACGATGGAATTTTCTTGCCACATGAGAGCCTCTTGCACAGCAAAGGTTTTTGCTACACAGAAGAACCTCGGTGCAAGAGACTTCCCACCAATTTGCAGGATGTATTTCTTCCTTGCAGCACAGAAATGCACGGTGCAAAAGTTCCCGCCATTCGAATGCAAATTTGTGTTCCACTATTGGTCAGTGCTAAATTATTCCTACGTGGCGGCTAGTAATTGGCCTGCTAGCCATTTAAAAATTTGCGCGACTTCCGCCCAAGTCGAAGAACTTTGAGCACGCTGCAGAGTGCCTCTAAAGAGATCTGACTTGCGGCTAGCTGAGCAATAGACTGATCACCTATAGATCTTTCTTCCCGTCGCAGAGCGCAATCCCAGACGTACCCTTTTCCCGCCGGCTTGATTTGCGGATGGATTAACTGGCTTGGGCCTCACCAGCTGGAACAACTCACGTGGTTGTTCAGACGACCGGACCATCTGCATCGCAACTACAGGCGGCGTAAGTAAACGTTTTTGCAACCATTAAACCTTGTCTGCCTCTCCATTCACCAGCCCGCCCTAACAAACGAGCAATTTCTAAATCACCTCGAGTCGGCTCTGGCCGGCCGAGGCACCAGGGAATACCCCATCCCATAACAGCATCAGGAGCTGGTCGTGCAGTCAGGCCTCTCCCCTTCGCTTGTTCTGGCAGAGCTCCCTTCCCCCTTGGCTGCCAGTAGGGAACTGCCCTCCTGGCCTCAGGCCTGAGATTTATGTGGGAACCAGGTCCTGCCCCTTCCGGTCAGCTGACCAGGTGCAGGTTCAGCTAATTCCCTCTTTAACCAGTTGTCCCAGTAACTGGCACCTGGGTTGCTGCCTCTGCTCTGAGAGTAGCAGGCACCTTAGTTTCCTGATACAGAACTACATTGCTTAAGTTCCAGGACTTGGTGCCCGTGGAGCAGGACTGCCAAGCACCAATGGATCCAGATGTGTGCAGGGGTTGCAGTTGCACCCCTTTTCAGTTGTGTGGTACTTGCACAGTGAGCTCTCTAAGATCACCAGCTCTTTGGTGAGGCTCTTAACTAAGAATTGCACTTTTGTGTGGCTTTGAACCCCAAGGAATGATTGCCCACTGCCAAATCCAGTGGTAGTGAATTCACCTCCTGGGGTCTAGAGCTGTGCTAAAATGGCAGCTTGAGCCAGCAGCTCAGCTGACAAATTGGTGGAGTCAGAAAGTTCACTCCATATCCAATGCATAGATGAAGAAGCGTGGATGCACCATCCTGGATCTGCTCATATGGCCAGGTTATGCTTCACATCAACAGTCCCAGGCACAGTATGGAATAAGAGTAGACATGTCCTTTGTGACCTGATCTTTTAATCATGCTATGTTACACTTATTCTAAAAGAATTTTTAAAATATAAAATAAATAAATAAGCCATGCAACTATAAGAGGATCCTCAAAAGGATGGGATTTTTTTTTTCTGTATTAACAAGGAAATGCCCAATTGAAACATCAAAGGTATAATTTTACAGAACAGATCAAGTTCAAATGCTTGAAAATACATCAAAGAGTTTTGAACTTAAATTCTTCATATTTTATTCATGAACCCCTTAGAATGAAATACATCATTAGCAGGAAATTTACAAACAAGACACAAAAGAACTCTCTGAAATGATTACAAGTAAAAGGCTTATATTTTTAGCAAGAAATGGGAATATTCTGCTGTAAGACAAAACAGGTACTTAAGGACCGTATAGCTCACTAGATTGGCTAAAGATTTTCCCTTTGACCACTAACTCTTTGGAATCCAGCCATGATGAGTAGTAAGTCTATACCCATTTGAAAATGGGTTGACTGACAAAGCTTCCATTTGTTTCTATTATAGGATAAATCCATTGCTGGATTTAGCTGACCCTGATTTAAGTGCTGAATGAGCTTGAAGTTTGAACAGGTACCCTGCACGTTAAAAAAAAAAAAAAAAATCCTTCTCTATGGTTAATCATTACACATTTTTTTCTGTTAAAAGTATTTTTAAAGGACAATTTAATCTCCTGTTGCGAAGCACATTATATACAAGATACCTGTATATAATGTGCACTGGCATGGAATTCAGAAGTCAAAGATTTCCTGGTTCAGCTTTTGTGAACCATGAGCAGGACATTTCACCTCTCTCTCAATTTTCTTTAAAGTGGAAACAGTGAAACGGAACTCTTTTCATCAGTAGATCTTAAGCAGCTTTACAAAGGAACTATAGTTTATTATCATCCTACATATTTGTTCATTAACACTTTCTTGGGTCTTGAGAACAGTATTTCAAAACTTCAAAAGTAAATGACAGAACCTTAAGGAAATGCTCCTTGTGTTATTATCTATGCATAAAGGTGAACACCGTAACATTTAAAGAATCAGCTATTATAGAGCACTTGAAAACTGAAGGGAATTTACATTTTAATGCCATTTCTTTACAAATTGTTGACAACTGAGAAATCAAAATTGTGTCAAAATAAGACCTGGATACCCAGGTGGCAGAGGCCATTGTGTGTTTTTATCTTTTATATTTAACAAAAAGAACATTGGGGCCTTAAATCCTTTAAGATGGGGCTCTTATTTCTGAAATCCAAGCCTTTCACTTAAGGATATTAGCATAATGCTCCTGCAGGGCCAAACTATTTAAAGACAGCAGATGGTCAAAGGAAAGCCATACTGACAGGGTAGAAGAAATTTTGCATGAATATAGTTCTTATGAAACCATTCCTAAAACATCTTGATAGGTCTATGATTCATAGAAAATCTTATAATAGGTCTTTCTTTTTAACTTTTCCCAGCAGTCCTCCTTTAAGTTTATGACTAATAAGTAATTGATCCAATGATTCAGTAATGCCAAATAATAATATATTTGATATACATCTGCATGTCTAAACTTTACAGAATACTCACAACAAAAGGCATTAGTGGTTAAGATAGAAATTCAGTAATGTGGAACTAGTAGCTATACAGATCAATGCTTATAAATAGTATATTTTTACAATGCTTATAAACACTATAATATCATAACCTGTTAATCAATAATATGGGCCATTTATATTCCTTATTAGCATAGCATAATACAGACTGGGGACATCTACATGTGCTGAAAATCGTGAAGCAATGAACAGTGGTGCATATCACACTGGAGTTTATTACTCCTTGGTGCCCTGTATACATGAGCACCTGGAACTGTAGCACATAAGTCTGGGTCAGAGCAGACCAGGCTGGCAGGGGGCACAGGGGGTCAGCCTGCCAGCTCAGGGCTGCAGCAACTCAACTCAAGTGCTGCAGAGGCACTGCCTGGGAAACAAGGGTGCTCCAGTGTGGGCCTCACCAGCATGTATCTCCTGCACTGAAGTAGCCTAATACCCCAGCAAGTCCCATCAGAATGTAAACATGCATTGCTGTACAATAAAGAACGATGCTGTACAATAATACTTGTGTTTACAAATACTAAACAAAGGTAGAGTTAGTTTACTGTGGCTTAATAGGGCTTCATGTGTAGCCAGGAAGCCAGGCCCTGGGCCCCACAGGAAGCCAACAGTGTCCTATACCTCCCAGCAGCTTCTCTCAACTTGCTCCCCATGTGAAGAGCCCCTCTTTAACACCCACACTTTCCCTTAGTCCAATTTTCCATCTCCCCATCTACCTTTTCAGCTCCCCCGTAGCTCTGTCTCCAATCCCAGCCTCTGTGCAGGCATTGGCAAGCCTTCACTAACTCCCTAATTCTAAGCAGGATGGCTCTGCATCGGTAGAAGTAGTACAGAGAGACAAACATTGTTCACGTGGCTGAGGGTGGGGCCATCTCTTGCCAGGCCCATGGGAAAGGGGAGGGTATGGGACCTGTCATGTGCAGCCAGGATGGCCCATGTGTTGACAGGCAGAAGTGGCATGCCTGTGGGGCTGTGGGAGGGGGGCCGTTCTCAGCATTGTTCTAGCTAATCCCCTGGACTGGCAAAGCCACAACAGAGACAGGACAAGCTGGGAAGCCCCAGGCCTATGCTACCTGCCGCTACCGGCCAGGTCTTGGCACTGGCACAAGCCTAGCCTGCGTGCCTGTAGTGAATGTGGCAAGGTGTGCGAAAGGGGCAGGGCAAAGAGCTGCCCCAACTTGGGAGCATAGCTCAGTGGCAGAGCATTTGAGTGCCGATCAAGAGGTCCCCAGTTCAAAAATGGGTGCTCCCTGTTTATGTTGCCAGGGGTTGGTTTCCTCTGGGAAAGCCCAGATGGCCAGCCCTATCCTCCTGCACTCCTGTGCATGGTGTTTGGCCATTGTGGCTTCAAGATCAATGTAGGGGCTGTGTTGGTGAATCTTGGCTGCCCTTGTAGGGAGAGAGTGAAGGCTTACTGAGAGGTGTGCGATGCTGTTGGGTTCCTGTGGGCTCACGACCTGGCTGCCTGGCACAGAAGCAGGTCTTGCTCAGGCCTACAGTAAAGGCAGAGAGCAATGTAAAGCAGTTGCGGTGGAGCCTCCTGTTCTTGTTCTGCAAAGCCGTGGAGTGGTTGACAGGGGGCGCGTTTTGGAGACCCAATATGGAGGGGCTGTGTTATGTGAACAGATATCGAGAGAGGGCTCAGAGCATGGCTGTAGTCCAGGAGTGGAGTTTGCTTGTGTGGGTGGAGGGATGGGCAGCCCAGGACCAGGGGTTGTTGTACAGACCCCTTCAAGCTTTTGTCAGTGTTGGGCTTCTAAGCAGGATGACTTTGCACTGGTAGGAGCAGTACAGGGAGCCAAACTTTGTTCACAAGGCTGAGGGTGGGGCCCTTTTTTGCCAGGCCCCTGGGAAAGGGGAAGGTATGGGGCCATTGGGACATGTGCCTGGAGATCTGGAGCCTGTCATTTGCAGACACCTGGCCTGTGTGTTGAAAGGCAGAAGGGGCATGGCTGTGGAACCATTGGAGTGGGGCCATTCTCAGCATTGTTCTACCTGATCCCCTGGAAAGGCAAAGGCACAACAGAGACAGGACAAGCCCTGAAGCCCCAGGCCTATGCCACCTGCTGCTACCGGCCAGGTCTTGGCACTGGGACAAGCCTACCCTGTGTGCCTGTAGTGAACGTGGCAAGGTGTGCGAAAGGGGCAGGGCAAAAGGCAGCCCTAACTTAGGAGCATAGCTCAGTGGTAGAGCATTTGAGTACAAATCAAGAGCTTCCCCAGTTCAAATCTGGGTGCTCACTTTTTATGTTGCCAGGGGTTGGTTTCCTCTGGGAAAGCCCAGTTGGCCAGCCCTATCATCCTGCACTCCTGTGTGTGGTGCTTGGCCATTGTGGCTTCAAGGGCAATGTAGGGCCTGTGTTGTTGAGCCTTGCCTTCCCCTGTAGGGAGAGAGTGATGGCCTGCTACTGGCCAGCTGAGAGAAGCTGCTGGAAGGTGAGGTATGCTGTTGGGATTCCTGTGGGGCCCAGGGCCTGGCTGCCTGGTGATGAAGCATGTCTTGCTCAGGCCTACAGTAAAGGCAGAGTGCAACTGTGAAGCAGTTGTGGTTCAGACTCCAGTTCTTGTTCTGCAAAGCCGTGGAGTGGTTGACAGGGGGCGCGCTTTGGAGACCCAGAATGGAGGGACCGCTTTTTGTGAACAGATATCGAGAGAGGGCTCAGAGCATGGCTGTAGTCCCAGAGTGGAGCTTTCGTGTGTGGGTGGAGGGATGGGAAGCCCAGGACCAGGGGCTCTTGTACAGACCCCTTCAAGGGTGTGTCAGTGTTGGGTTTCTCAGTAGGATGGCTTTGCACTGGTAGAAGCAGTCCAGGGAGCCAAACTTTGCTCACGTGTCCAAGGGTGGGGCCATCTCTTGCCAGGCCCCTGGGAAAGGGGAGGGTATGGGGTCATTGGGCCATTTGCTAGGAGTTCTGGAGCCTCTCATTTGCAGCCAGGCTGGCCTGTGTGTTGAAAGGCAGAAGGGGTGTGGCTGTGGGGCCGTCTGAGGGCTCCCATTCTCAGCATTATTCTAGCTAATCCCCTGGACTGGCAAAACCACAACAGAGACGGGACAAGCCCTGAAGCCCCAGGCCTATGACTCTGGCCTCTACCAGCCAGGTCTTGGCATTGGGACAAGGCTAGCCTGCATGCCTGTAGTGAACATGGCAAGGTGTGCGAAAGGGGCGGGGCAAAGTGCTGCCCCAACTTGGGCGCATAGCTCAGTGGCAGAGCATTTGAGTGCAGATCAAGAAGTCCCCAGTCCAAATCTGGGTGTTCCCTCTTCATGTTGCCTGGGGTTGGATACCTCTGGGGCAGCCCAGGTGGCCATCCCTATCCTCTTGCATTCCTGTGTGTGGTGGTTGGCCATTGTGGCTTCAAGGGCAATGTAGGGGCTGTGTTGGTGAGTCTTGGTTGCCCTTGTAGGGAGAGAGTGAAGGCTTGCTACTAGCCTTCTGAGAGAAGCTGCTGGAAGGTGCGGGATGCTGTTGGGTTCCTGTTGGCCCAGGTCTTGGCTGCCTGGCACCAAAGCAGGTCTTGCTCAGGCCTACAGTAAAGGCAGAGAGCAACTGTGCAGCAGTTGCGTTTCAGACTCCAGTTCTTGCTCTGCAAAGCCGTGGAGTGGTTGACCGGGGGCGCGTTTTGGTGACCCAGGATGGAGGGGCTGCGTTTTGTGAACAGATATCGAGAGAGGGCTCAGAGCATGGCTGTAGTCCAGGGTAGGAGCTTGCATGTGTGGGTGGACGCATGGGCAGCCCAGGACCAGGGCCTGTTGTACAGACCCCTTCAAGGGAGGTTCACTGTTGGGCTGCTAAGCAGGATGGCTTTGCATTGGAAGAAGCAGTACAGGGAGCCAAACTTTCTTCACGTGGCCAAGGGTGGGGCCATCTTTTGCCAGGCCCCTGGGAAAGGGGAGGGTATGGGGCCATTGGGCCATGGGCTGGGAGGTCTGGAGCCTGTCATGTACAGCCAGGCTGGCCTGTGTGTTGAAAGGCAGAAGGGGCGTTGCTGTGGGGCCGTGGGAGTGGGGGCCATTGTCAGCATTGTTCTAGCCAATCCCCTGGACTGGCAAAGCCACAACAGAGACGGGACCTGCCATGAACCACCAGGCCTATGCCTCCTGCCACTACCAGCCAGGTCTTGGCACTTGGGCAAGCCTAGCCTGGGTGCCTGAAGTGAACGTGGCAAGGTGTGCAAAAGGGGCAGGACAAAAGACTGCCCTAACTTGGGAGCATAGCTCAGTGGCAGAGCGTTTGACTGCAGATCAAGAGGTTCCCCAGTTCAAATCTGGGTGCTCCCTTTTTATGTTGCCAGGGTTTGGTTACCTCTGGGACAGGCCAGATGGCCAGCCCTATCCTCCTGCACTCCTGTGTGTGGTGCCTGACCATTGTGGCTTCAAGGACAATGTAGGGCCTGTGTTGTTGAGCCTTGCCTTCCCCTGTAGAGAGAGTGATGGCCTGCTACTGGCCAGCTGAGAGTAGCTGCTGGAAGGTGAAGTATGCTGTTGTGGTTCCTGTGGGGCCCAGGGCCTGGCTGCCTGGCAACGAAGCCAGGCAGCTTCATCATAAGACGTCAAGTCGGTAAGGTAACTAGTAGGGTGAAAGTGCTAGACGTTAGGAAAGCTGATTTGAATGAACTCAGGCGTTTAGTCAAGGATGCACTGAGGAGTAAGAGATTTTAAGAGATGGGAGCCCAGGAAGGGTGGCTGTGCCTTAAGGAAATGATCCTTCGGCCACAGAGGGAGACGATCCCACTACAGGGAAAAAGGGAGAAAGGGGCCAAGAGGCTTCCTTGGCTGACCAGAGAAATCCAGAGCAGCCTACGGGTAAAAAGGGGGGCACATAACAAGTGGAAACAGGGAGAGATTACTAAAGAGGAGTATGCCTCCTCCACTCGCGCTTGTAGGGAGTTCCTAAGCAGGGGGCAAGACAAGTCTCTCAATGGGATTGTAGAGAGGCAGCAGCAGGGCTCCAGACTACCAAGCATAGATCCTGAGGTGGTGCAGAAGCACATGGAGGAAGTGGATGCGTTCAAGTCGGCTGGCCCAGATGAGCTCCATCCAAGGGTACTGAAGGCACTGGCTGGCGTCATTGCACCGCCCCTGG
>NW_005842093.1:542803-558060 GCF_000455745.1 Alligator sinensis | reverse complement strand
GGGTTCATAGCAGGTAGATCATGCCTGACTAATCTAGTCTCTTTTTATGACCAGGTTACAAAATGCCTGGACGCAGGAGTAGGTGTTGACGTCGTTTATTTAGACTTCAGGAAGGCCTTCGATACGGTATCCCACACCATACTGGTAAACAAGTTAAGAGGCTGTGACTTGGATGACTGCACGGTCTGCTGGGTGGCGAATTGGCTAGAGGGTCATACCCAGAGAGTTGTAGTGGGTGGGGCGGTATCGACCTGGAAGGGTGTGGGCAGTGGGGTCCCGCAGGGCTCGGTCCTTGGACCAATACTCTTCAATGTCTTCATCAGCGACTTGGACGAGGGAATGAAGTGGACTCTGTCAATGTTTGCAGATGACACAAAACTGTGGGGAGAGGTGGACACACTGGAGGGCAGGGAACAAATACAAGCAGACCTGGATAGGTTGGACAAATGGGCAGAAAACAACAGAATGCAATTCAACAAGGAGAAATGCAAAGTGATGCACCTAGGGAGGAAAAATGTCCAGCATACCTACTGCCTAGGAAATGACCTGCTTGGTGACACGGAAGCAGAAAGGGACATGAGTCGTCAGTGTGACGAAGTCATGCGGAAAGCTAATGGCACTTTATTGTGCATCAGCAGATGCATGACGAACAGAGCCAAGGAGGTGATACTTCCCCTCTATCGGGCGCTGGTGTGACCGCAGTTGGAATACTGCGTGCAATTTTGGGTGCCGCGCTTCAAGAGGGCTGTGGATAACCTGGGGAGGGTCCAGAGAAGGGCCACTCATATGGTTAAGAGCTTGCAGGCCAAGCCCTATGAGGAGAGACTGGGGTACCTGGACCTCTTCAGCCTCCGCAAGAGAAGGTTGAGAGGCGACCTTGTGGCTGCCTATAAGTTCATCACAGGGGCACAGAAGGGAATCGGTGAGATTTTACTCACCAAGGCGCCCCCGGGGGTTACAAGAAATAATGGCCACAAGCTAGCAGAGAGCAGATGTAGACTAGACATTAGGAAGAACTTCTTCACAGTTCGAGTGGCCAAGGTCTGGAATGGGCTCCCAAGGGAGGTGGTGCTCTCCCCTACCCTGGGGTTCTTCAAGAGGAGGTTAGATAGGCATCCAGCTGGGGTCATCTTAACCCAGCACTCTTTCCTGCCTATGCAGGGGGTCAGACTTGATGATCTATTGAGGTCCCTTCCAACCCTAACATCTATGAATCTGTGAATCTATGAAGCATGTCTTGCTCAGGCCTACAGTAAAGGCAGAGAGTAACTGTGCAGCATTTGTGGTTGACACTCCTGTTCTTGTTCTGCAAAGCCGTGGAGTGGGTGACAGAGGGCGCGTTTTGGAGACCCAGGATGGAGGAGCCACGTTTTGTGAACAGATATCGAGAGAGGGCTCAGAGCATGGCTGTAGTCCATTAGTGGAGTTTGCTTGTGTGGGTGGAGGGATGGGAAACGTAGGACCAGAGGCTGTTGTACAGACCCCTTCAAGGGTGTGTCAGTGTTTGGCTCCTAAGCAGGATGGCTTTGCACTGGTAGAAGCAGTCCAGGGAGCCGTACTTTGCTCACATGGCTGAGGGTGGGGCCATCTCTTGCCAGGTCCCTGGGCAAGGGGAGTGTATGGGGCCATTGGGCCATGTGCTGGGAGGTCTGGAGCCTGTCATGTGCAGCCAGGATGGCCCATGTATTGACAGGCTGAAGGGGCATGCCTGTGGGGCTGTGGGAGGGGGGCCCATTCTCAGCATTGTTCTTGGTAATCCCCTGGACTGGCAAAGCCACAACAGAGACAGGACAATCCCTGAAGCCCCAGGTCTATGCTTCTGGCCGCTACCAGCCAGGTCTTGGCATTGGGACAAGCCTAGCCTGCATGCCTGTAGTGAACGTGGCAAGGTGTGCAGAAGGGGTGGGGCAAAGGGTTGCCTTAATTTGGAAGCATAGGTCGGTGGCGGAGCATCTGAGTGCAGATCTAGAGGTCCCCAGTCCAAATCTGGGTGCTCCCTCTTCATGTTGCCTGGGGTTGGATACCTCTCGGGCATCCCAGGTGGCCATCCCTATCCTCCTGCATTCCTGTGTGTGATGTTTGGCCATTGTGGCTTCAAGGGCAATGTAGGGGCTGTGTTGGTGAATCTTGGCTGCCCCTGTAGGGAGAGAGTGAAGGCTTGCTACTAACCTGCTTGGAGAAGCTGCTGGAAGGTGTGGGATTGCTGTTGGGTTCCTGTGGGCCCAGGACCTGGCTGCCTGGCACCGAAGCAGGTCTTGCTCAGGCCTACAGTAAAGGCAGTGAGCAACTGTTCAGCAGTTGCGGTTGAGACTCCTGTTCTTGTTCTGCAAAACCATGGAGTGGTTGACAGGGGGCGCGTTTTGGAAACCCAAGATGGACGGGCTGCGTTTTGTGAACAGATATTGAGAGAGGGCTCAGAGCATGGCTGTAGTCCAGGAGTGGAGTTTGAGTGTGTGGTAGGAGGCATGGGGAGCCCTGGACCAGGGGCTGTTGTACAGACCCCTCAAGGGTGTGTCAGTGTTGGGCTTCTAACAGGATGATTTTGCTTTGATAGAAGCAATTTCAGGATCCAGGCATTGTTTAGTATTCAAAGGGTGTAGCAATGTCTTGCAGGGGCCCTGGGAAAGGGGAGGGTATTGCATGATTGGGATGCAGGTTTGGAGGTCTGGTGTCTGTCATGTGTATACACCTCAGAGACTCTGATGCTTTTATTTCATGGTGTGACAGCCTCCTATAGCCCTGTTCCTCATTATTAAAAGAAACTATTGGCCTCACCACCTATCATCTTAAAACTACCTCACTACACCTCCTTCTTCCTCCTATGTAAATGGTTCCTCACTTTGTCACTGAACCACTATGCACACTGTAAGGTAATCTTTGGCCTCGCTCCTTTTCTCAGATTCCATTATCTCCATTTGAACACGCAATCTCGACCTCTGGGCTAAAGACATGCAGCGAAGTCTCCATGAACATTACTTCAGGTATGAGCCTTTCACATTTGCCCACCATCATCCACTTGACATGTGTCCACAGTGAATATTACCTAATCTGCCCCTTGGTTTTGCTTGAGGTGCAAAGAAGAAGCACTATCTTGCCCACCATTTCCACCCCATCACTGCTATCAATGTGTCTCCCATTCTTTCCCACAGTTTCTCTGCTGGGATGTAGGTAGCCTTCTGTTTTTTCCTGCCATGATAGGAAAGTATCCCTAACTTAACACCTAATTCCCTCAGAATCACAAGGGCCAACAATCATACCTAGGAAACCAGGGTGATCACTTACCCAACCCAAGAGGTATTCAACAGCAAGGAACATAGAGAGGGAGCACCCTAATTTGAACTGGAGACTTTTTGATCTACAGTTGAACACCATACCACTGAGCTATGCTCTCAGCCCCTGATTTTTTTTCTTTGTATATTGTGGCAAAGTGGGACTCCCTGACTAGCCACAGTGCTAGTTGCTCCACTTGTCTTTGGGCACGCCCCCCACTTTACTCGCCTGCTGCGCCTTGTTATTAATTAATCGATCTTAATTAGGTGGGAGGCTGCCCATTTACTTCCCCGATGTCAGGGGGTGCTATCTGCAGCTCTGTACCTCCCCTACACTGCAGCCCATGCCTCGCAGATGGCATCTGGATGTTACAGTCCTCCTGGCCTACAGCCGGAGCAAGCTTAGGCCACACTGTCAGGCCTCCGTCACATGCACATTTGTACTGCCCACCTCTCACTTGGGACTTAGACTCCACCCTCTCTCACAGGGTCTCTTTCATCCTTCACCAACTTATGCTGCCCTGCTCCCTCTTGAAGCAGGCCCCTTAGGCCATAGGCTTAGCTAGTCCATCCCTTGGGTGGCAGACGTACCGTCTTTTGGACCTCTCCTGTGACTCTCACCAGGGTAGTGGTCAGGCAATTTCCCGACCGGGTCTAAGCATACTCTGTCCCCTTCTCGGGTAACACTATAAATATATATATGTACTGGGCCCTCAGCCCTCCGGTTTTTCTGTCCCTTCATTGGGGCTCCACATCTCCACCCCCTCACCGGGGCTCCACACCGCCCCCTCACTGGGACCACTCATCTCTGCCCCCTCACTTGGGGCTCCGCACAGCCCCATCACTTGGGGCCATGGGGCTTTCCTCCCCAGTGGGCTCAGGTGGCTGCCACCATGCCTGGCCCCAGCTTTCCCTCTTGGGGTCTTGCACCCCCACAGGGCTCAGGTGGCTGCATCCATACCTGGCCCCAGCTGCCTCCAGTGATACATAAACACACCCAATGGTGAGGGCTAGGTTTAAGGTGCCCCTTCCTGCCTTTCACCAGGGTGATAAATGGCCTGGCATTTCCAGGAGGCTCCTACACCACTGAGAGCCCTACCAGGCCACCAACTCCAGGCAGGGTGCAGTTTTAGGTTAGGATGAGGACCAGGACCAGGAGCCTCCTAAACCATCCCCTACAGCTCCTCTCTTACCTCCAGCATGTTATGGAGCCTCACAGCCAGACAATGTTGCTGCCTGGGCAGCCAGGCAATGAACTGCCCTGTTTATATGTGTGGCCAAAGCTCTAAAATGGCCACTGCAATGAGGCACCTGCTGGCTGATTGGCCTAGGTCTTAAAGTGGCAGGCACCAACAGTGCCTGCTACACACCTCCCCCCGGAGGAGGTTTCCCCTGCTGCTCCTCCAAAGCAGGCTCCCCTCAGAGCCTGTGAGAGCCCTCAAGTGGTGAGCACCCTGAAAGATGCTCCGCCACACACCTCCGCCCTTGGAATGAGCTTTGGAGGGGGGGGCTTCACTTGGCTGCCTTCCCTGCTGGGCTCTGCCCCAGCCTACAACCGCCCCTGCCACATGGCAAGCACCCCAAAGGTGCTCCATCACACATATCTGGCCTATATTGGTCACAGACACACATGCTAGGCATGTCTCATTGCCAAGGTCCAGGTAGTATGAAGGGCCAGTAGAGAGTGCTCCTTCGCTGAGTCATCCACCTCACTGCACCCCACCAAAAACCAAGCTTCAAGTGCCTCCCCTGGGGGCACCTACATCTGGCTGACCCTGTTCCTGAAGTACACCTGCAAGCCTGGCATAACGCTGCCACCACCTGGACTCAGGTCTTTGTCTGGGCCCCGTGACGCCTGGGGTACACAGACCCTGTAGACCTAGGGGTTCTTTAACCCCATCTTGATATATATGCGTGCTTCTTGTAGCCTGAAGCATAGAAAGTAGTCTTGCTTAGTCAGCTGAGTAAAGGGAGAAAGAAGGCTTGCACAATCCCTCCCAAGCATGTACAAGAAGGCTTGCTATAATGGATAGTTGTATTGGATAGAGAGGATAGACATGGGGGGGGTACCAGTCAGAGCAGTAGCAAGAGAATAGACCTTAGAAAATATAAGCAGCTTGGTAGCCTTTTGTTACATTTCTAGAACACTGTTACTGGCTAAATTTTAGGTAAGTTACTCACATAGTCATTTGGAGTCTAAAAGATCTCCAGAGGCCCTGTGCTTGCTTCATGTTCCCAAATATGTCTCCCCACACTTCCTCAGGGCGGGGGAGGGGGGGGGGCTGTTCTCTACACCTGTTTGGACCTCACCACTAAGTTCCCATCAGAAGCATTAGATGCTGATCGGTGCTTCCAAATGACATTGGACTGCCTAGGTAAGAGGACTAGTCAAATGACCTGCAAGGGCAGGAACCTAAGACAAAAGAAGCAGGTTCCCCCTCCCTTTGGAATTTTTACAGCCCAGCTAGTCCCACAGGTACCATGGTAACATGGGAATGGGCTTGGGCTATTGCTTTACAGCAGTGAGGAATAGGGGGTGGGGGTGGGGGTGGGGATTTCTCCAAAGGTGGTACTGGCCCAGGCATAGGACCAGGTCTTTAGGGCTTTTCCATTCTCCATTGTGGCTCCACCCCTCCAGGGAATTGGCCAGAGGAATTTTGGGAATGGGCTCCCTCCCACAGCCCCAGAGCCATTTATGTTCTGCCTTTAAATGCACAAGCCAGCCAGACTGCACATTACAGGCTCCAGACCTCCAGACCCACAGACTGATGCCCCCCCTACACTCCTCTTTCACTAGGGCACAACAACAGATGGTCATATCCCTGACTTTCTTACAAATGCCTCCCACCCTGTAGTGCTTTCACCAATGCAAAACTATCCTATCTTGGAAGCCCAACACCTACGAACATAGAGGGGGTCTGTAGAACAGCCCCTTGTTCTGGGTTGCCCATGCCTTCAAGCTCCACTCTCACACTACAGCTATGGCTTGAACCCACTGTTGCTTTTGCTGTAGGCCTGAGGGTGACTTGCTTAACTGCCTAGCATCCATGCCTCTGGTCAATGTGCACTAAATGTGCAAGAATGTAAGTCAAGGCCCTGGAACATGACTCAGTGGTAGAGCATTCAACTGTACATCAAGAGGTCCTCATTTCATAGATGGGTGCTCCCTCTTTATGTTCGCTGGTGTTGGATACCTCTTTGGCAGGGCTGATGGACAGCCCTGTTTTTCTGCTCTCCTGTCTGTGGTTGTTGGCCTTTGTGGCTCCAGGGGCAATAGTGGCTGTGTTGAGACTTGCCTACCCTTGTAGGGACAGAGTGATGGCTTCCTATCATGGCCCATGTGGTGGTGTTATATGGCAGCTTTGACCTGGTTCTTGGGAGTATCACTCAGTGGTAGGGGTTTTGACAGTGGATTAAGAAATCCCCAGTTCAAATCTGGGGGCTCTTTCTTTATGTTTCCTGATAATGGATACCTCTCAAGGTGGGGAAGATGACCAGTCTTGTTTTCCTTCTCTCCTGTGTGTGGTTGTTCATTCTCCGAAGCCATGGAGCGGGTTAAAGAGGTGAGTGAAAGTCACAGGGTTGAAGGGCCTTGTGTTGTGAATGGATATCCACCGAGGGCTCATGACATGGCTGTAGTCCAGATTTGGAGCTTCAGTGACTTGGGCCAACCAGTACAAAGGAATGTTCTTCAGACCCCCTCAAGGATTTGTAGGTGTTGGGCCTCAAAAACAGGATGGTTTTGCATTAGTAGGAGGAGTTGAAATATGGGTGCTTCCTCTTTATGTTCCCTGGTATGAGAAACCTTTCTTGGCAGGGCCCATGGCCAACCCTATCTTTCTTCTGTCCTTTGTGTGGTCATTTACCCTTGTGGCTGCAAGGCCCTTAAGAGCTGTGTGAGGGACCATTGCCTGATCCTGTAGGGGGGATGTGGTGCTTTCTACTGCCCAGCAGAGAGAGGAAGCTGAAAGGAGTGGGACCTGCTTTCCCCCACAATACTGCTTTGTGCATGACTGGCAAGATAGTGGGTCTCCTTTGGGCCTACAGCAGATCAATGGAGAATTATATCAGCAGTTGAGTTTGATATTACATGGAGCAGTGGTGTCTATGAATGTGGTTGAGTGTGACAGAAACTGGGTTTAAGGGTCTCATTTTGTTATTGGGTGTCCATGTAGGGATTAGGGCATAGCTGTAATCCAGGGGCATGCTTGCAGTTTCTGCTTGTGGCATGGGCAACCCCCTACGGGGCCTATCCTGCAGGTCCCTCTCAAGTTTGTGTTGTTCTTGGGCCTCTAAGTCAAGATGATTTGCATTGGAAGGAGTAGGTAATATGAGGTGGTTTACAGTGGTAAATATTCGTTTCTGGGAAGACCCCACGGGTTTCTCTTAAATTCTGTCAATGCTAGAAGAAGATTGTTATTATTATGGCTGTGGGGATTTTTATAATTAAATCTTTTTTTCCAGGCTACCATGCCCTTTGTATATCTTTAATTTTCTATCCTCTCCATATGGCTACTGCAAATAGTATCCTTATACCTACAGTAGAAAAATATAGACCAGCATAGACATCTGTGAGTTAAGGCATTTTTTAATTAATAAGCTTTGTGCCAATTTTGGAAGCAATCATAATACCATAAGTTTGTAGGTACCTCATGCATGACTTTTCCTATCTCTTTCATAAGTGCAGAATTCAATATACCTATGTAATCCTGGACAAATCCCATTCCATTTTCTTCTTGAAAACCTTCCATGAATGGGATCTCACAATTTAAGTCCGTCATTTATTTACTGTCCTATTATTCCTGCATTCAGGGAGCTCGTTTGTTTATTTTTACCCAGGGTATTTAATCTAAATCTGTACTGCTGTATTTTAAACCCCATCCCTCTTGTCCTGCCCTCTGTAGCATGGGGGAATTTTTTTTCTTCATATCTCCAACAGTCTTCAAATATTTTGAGCCCCCTCCTTTTGTTCTTCTGTTTTCCAAATTAAACATACCCAGTTCCTCATAGTTTTTCTTTTTTTCTATATCACAATTTATATTAGTGTTTGAATTTCATTTTATGTATATCTCAGTTCTCAAAAAAAACCCCCAAACTATGCCCCTTAATGCTGATATTCCAATTGCAGAAGTTATCCACTAAATATCTGTAACTCCAATCAAGTAATATTTTTTTGGTTATACTTCCTTATTCCTTCCAAATCAACATGCCATTTTTCACATGCTCCTGTTGGTACATAGGCCTTTGAAGTTATTTTGTAAACTTCTTTACTGTTTTTCTTCTTGGAACTTGGAATTTTAGGCTATTATAGTTTCTCATATTTTCTCCTGGTTCTTATCCCTTGATCATTCTTGAACTTTGGCTAATAGATTTCTTGTCTGTATCTTGTAAAATCCTTCTCACCATGTTAGCTAGATGATATCCAAAAACACTTTTCCCATTCATAATTTGCTGGATCCCACCTCTGTGCATCAAATCCTTTTTTCATGGGATATCATAGCTATTGCTGGAGCAGCACAAGCCCTTTTACTGACACCTCCTTTGTAGCAATATTTAAGTGTGCTTATTGTTTTTGATGTGTGCTGTACTTGAAGGGCCCTCAGTCACAAGCATCTGTCCACATCCCTATCTACCTGGGATCATGGCCAGGATTTCTACATACCAGGTGCATCTACATGAGACATTTACTGTAGAGTTGCCTAATTAGCTCTGCAGTAAATGTTTTAACGTATAAATGTCCACATTTATCAGGACAAAATAAACTAATTAAAGCTGCTGTAGGTTAGAACTTGTAAACACAAGTATTATCTTATTGCAGAGCTTTTATTCCACAGCAGTGCATATGTAGACCTGCTGGGTTGCCCTGCACTGAAGCACACTTGTGCCTGAGCCAGCCCCTCTGCAGCATGTTCAGCTGGGTCAGAGCATCCCCAAGCTGGCAGGATCACCCCCCTCCCCCCAGCCAGCCAGAGCTGCTCTGAGGCAGCTCAACCTGCTGCAGTCCTGAGCCTATGCTTAAATGCAGTGCCTAGGAGAAATAAACCCCAGTGTGACATGTGCTGGAGTTTATTGCTGAACATTAATTGCACATGTAGATGCACCCACAAGTAGGGAAGGAGGTCAGAAGCTGCCTGGCTCCTGCATGGGAGCACTGTGGGAAGGGAAAAAGGCCTCCAGTATCTGCTGTTATTAAATCTGACATTAGAGATGGGCAGGAACCAGAACGTCTTTTCAGCAAAAAGTTCAAGGTGTTTTTTGTTTTAAAGTTGTTTCATTCCAAACTGCAATGGAAATGAAAATGTCAAAATTTTCTGCTAAATGAGACTCCTCCCACAGGTCCCCCCCCACCCCCCCCCCCCTTTTTTTTTTGCAATGGAAAACCAAAAAAAATTCTATTCTGCTAATGTTGAAATGTGACTTAGATCTGGCCAGAGCAAATGGTGATTCTTTCAGCCCAAAGCATTTCAGTCAAAGCACTTTTAAGTCTAACAAAGCTTTGCCAAATCCAGCATAGGGTTCTGTGAATTACTGTCTGCCTGACTCAGAAACAAGGAGCCAGGTTTTTGCTGGATTTCTGTCAGCAAGGCAGACCCAACAGGTGGACTGTCTCAAGGTTGAGGAACTAGGCAACTCTAGTCTTTTAGCCCTAAGCCCAGAGCCTGTACCCTACCTCCAACCACTGGCACAGCAAACCCTAGCAGGTATGAAACAAAACTGAGCTTCTTGGGAAGCATATTTATACCATGAAAGCACCATTTATCAGTTATTCCAAAATCAAACTTTATCAGAAGTTCATGTGAAATCTCACACAATTTTAGTTTTAGTTTGATAGACTGGGACCAAGCTTGGAAAAATAATGTGTCCTGGCAAATGGGAAATCATGCGTTTGGGCCAGCTCTTGTCTGACATCATCAGATCTCTATTTTGAATTTCTTCTAAACATAAATTCATCCAAATTTTCTATTTCTAATTGGAAATGTGTATGTGCCTGTTTAACTTAAAATGAATTTGTCAAAGGGAAAAATATGCCATAAAAACATGACCATCTCTAAATAACATTTTGCAGACACCAAAGAACTATTTCACTACTAATCTTAGAAGAATGCCCCTCTCTGTAGCATGTTATGATTAATGAGCAGCTACAGTCCAAAATGTTGAGATATTGCCCTAAGATTATAAATATTTTACTTTTTATTTCAAACTTCTAGCACTGTGTCGGCAAGAGGAATAAAGCTGAGCATCAGAATGCCACTATTATGCAGGTCTTGGCATGAGAAACTGCTGCCTTTAATAATGGAAATTGGTATTATGCAGAAAAGGCTCTAGTAAGCTTTAAAATATTTTACAAAATTGTCTGGCATACCATTTTGCATGAATCTTTAGTGGCTTGTTTCACTTGGCTTCTTGGTAACAGGGTTTTCTTTCTCCCACAAAGCATTTTTTTCTATCCCCCTTTATCTTTCATAACTGTTTCAGCTGGGCCTGAGTAATAGAATAAATGCAACATTATTCACTTATTGCAGTGCTAGATCTACTTCTGCTTATTAAATCAAGATACGCAGGATATGGTGCTAGAATACACTCTGGCTTGGAAATATTTTCCTTTTAATTATATATGCAAAGTTCCCTTCATATATGAAACCATTTATAAAGTTGTTAGAATTGCAGATTAGCAGATCCCCAATACCGTCATTCTTAAAAAAAGAAATACTTTTAGAGCAGCCAGCTGAATAAGTTGGTGAGTATCACTGATAGGTTCTTCATGCCATATTGTACAGCACTTCAAAATGTCTCCTTAACTGTAGATAATAAACTTGTACAGGGTACTAATATTTATAGTTTAAACACTAACAACAATAGCAAAAACCGCGATAACAAGGACAACAACAACTACAACAACCCTTAGACTGACCACTGTTTAGAAACTGGAGAGAATGAATTGACTGCAAATGAGCGTACCCTATGAATGGCATTGCTTCCCACTGAAGCACCATGTGTATACCATGAACTTAAAAAGGAACTATCAATAAGAAACAGTCAGAATCTACTTTTAGTAGTTCTGTTTAATTAAGAGAAGTAGCATCTTTATGTCAATTAGCAAGAATGAAGTTGGTTGTCAGGATGAAAGTAAGGGGAGCAGTATCTTCATTAGGGAATTCCCTGTGTAACGAATACCACTTGTACACATGAAGACAGACGTGGGAATAGAGAATAACATTAGTAACTGCAGACTCAAGCTTTAGGACAGTAGCAAAGGCAGTTAGGGTGTAAAAACAGGAGCCTAAAAGATGAGCAACTTTGGAACTGTAATTCATTCCCTAACTAAATTCTGACATGAAGTTTGCATCTGTGCTCTAGGGTTTTTGTATGTGCGTGTACATATATGTGTGCACATGTATGTTGGAAGCTTTGTTTTTGAAAAAGCAGTATGTTTTACACTGGGAATGATCTAATGAACAACTCCCCACCTGCCACATGAAGAGAAAGTGAAAGAGAAAGAGAGAGAGAGAGAGAGAGAGAGGGACCACAATTTTCTAAAGTGACCAGGGACTTTCAATACCAAACTTGGAACAATTTAACCCTAATCATCAGAACATTCTGAGTGCTTTCCCTCTAACAACCAGGTCTTTTTAAAGATTCCTCAAGACACCCAAAATTAGCATTCACTTGTGGACATATTTAGCAGCAAAGAAAATATGTGTACACTCTTACTTTGTGATAGATACATTGGGCGCATCCACACATTCAGGCATGCACACTTGCAGCAGCTCAAATAGAAACAGTGCAAATTTGAGCTGGGGCTTTTTGCCTCAGCACACATGCCTGGACATTCACTTTGGTGTAGAGCAAATTGGGCTGCTTGGGGCAAAATAACCCTGCCTGGCTCCTCCAGATCTGCAGCCTAGGGGAGCTAGAGCCTGGGGCCAGAACATGTGTTGGCCCCAGCACTATAAAAGCTGCTCATTGCTGGCCCCAGCAATATAAAAACATACCCTAGCAAGCAGCTCAAGGCTACTCATTCTCAGAAACTTCTGGGTCCTGGATAATTGGTATCTGGGGACACTACCCCTTGTGCCAGCTGGACTGCTGCAGCAGCATCCCAAATCCATTTTTCAAAATACCCCAAAATTCATGTTCTTCCACAATTAGAATGCATCACCACTCTACACACACACACACACACATCTATATCTATATCTATATCTATATCTATATATATATATATATATAGAGAGAGAGAGAGAGAGAAGGGGAGGGAGGGTCAATCAGTTGGGCAATGCCTTATTGGTATATTTAAAATGTTAAAGTAATTTGGAAGCCTACCAGTGTTTCTATCATCATGATAAAATACATTCTAAATATCTATATTTGTTGATGTGTGCTTTTGGTTTTCTTCTCACATGATGGGTGTGTGATGGGGGGACATGGGGTTTTCAGGAAGGGGATAGGACGGTGTGTGGGGGAAGGCAGGTGGGTGTGTGGGTGGGTGTGGAGGGATGTGGGAGTGGTAGGTTGGTGTATGGGTAGGTGTGGGGTGATTGCAGGGGAACTGTGAATGTGGGGGGACCTTGTGAGGGGGCTGCTCAGGAGGGGGTGGGTCCCCTGCCCCACACAGGGTACAGCCCCCCCACACAGCACATGGACTGCCTCCCTCCTCTGCAGGGCCCTAGCTCCCACCTGCAGGGCCACAGGCCCTATCTCCTGCAGGATCCCAGCCACCCTGTAGGGCCACAGGCCCTCCTCCCCAGGGCCCACAACTTCCCCCCTGCAGCAGCAGCAGGAGTGGGGCACTCTGAGCCCGCTGCTGATAGCTTCCCCACCACCCCACTCTGTGGTCTCGGAGTAGCCCCAAGCAGCTAGGAGCTGGTGTTGCCTGTGCCACTCATGGTGACCACATGCCATGCTGAGCTGGGTCCTGCCAGCACTGGGGCCACTCGCAGGACCCACCACAGTGCACAGAGATAGAACTGAGCCAAGCCAGATTCTGCCGCCATGGAACTGGTCCAGCCTGGCCATGTGAGTAGTCCCAGTGCCGGCAGGGCCTGGCGGGGCTCAGCATGCTGTCCCTGCATGCCACACTGGGTCCTGCCTTCAGAGACAGTGCTGCTTGCCCCATGGTGCCTGCGGGGAGGTGGTGCATGGTGGTACCTGGCCCAGCACAGCTCACTATTCTGGCTTTGCACTGTAACAGGGCGCGCGGCTCCGGGAGGGGCAGCTCCTGTACAAACGCACATTAGGAATGCCTGAGCCTCATGGAAAGTGTGCTCCACTGGCCAGATCCAGCCTGGGCCGCACAGCCAATGTGCATTTGCACAGGAGCCACACACCCCAGAGCCATGCGTTCTGTTTCAGTGCAAAGCCGGACTAACAAGCCATGCTGGGCTGGGCCAGGTCATGTCCCACCAAGTGCCACCAGCTCTGATGCAGTTGCCATGCACCACCAGCTTTGCTGTGGCTGCTGTGTGCTACTGACTCCATGCTCTGGCCATTCACCACCTCCGCTGCTCACCACCCCCGAGCCCCACACAGGCTGATATGCTCCGGGCTTCACACACCTGTAGGGGAGACTCTGGGGTGGCCACATGCCTGCTCCCCCCACCAGCCACTGTGGTGCTAGTGGCAGCAGGCAAGCGGAACTGTGTGGGGCTGTGGCTCTGCTTCAGGCACATCAGGCAGTGATGCGTCACTGTGTGACTTGGGCTCTGTAGATGCTGAATGGACCTGGCCCATCCCATACAAGGCCATGCACTAGTGGGCTGGGCCAGGTCTGTTCAGCATGTATGGAGTCCAGGTCACATAGCACTACATCACTGTCCGCTGTGCCTGCAGCAAAGCCACAGCCATGCTGCCAGCTGCTCTCAGCACTCCAGGGGCCAGGTGTGGGGGCAGGTGTGTAATCTAATTTTGCCTCCACTCTGCAAACTTGCAGCACGAGGAATATTTCTCCATTCCCGTGCATGCCTCTTACAGTGTCTCAAAGGGCTTTGAGATGCTGTGAGATGCACTTGTGCACTCATGTGGATGCACCCATTGTGTCATATCTAATTCATAAAGTCACTCCATTCTCTTTATTAGATGCCCACTTGTAAAACTCTTCAGAGATGAATATGCAAGGGGGAAATCAGGTGATTTTTAGGGATGGAAGTTCAACTAGCATGTTGCTTATTTTGGCTTTGTTTTATTTACTTGTTGGAAATTTGAATTTCTTCCATTTGTGGTATGAATTACTCTTTAAAATATCTCAAATTTGGTATACAGAGAGCTAGTAGGTTTACTGAAAAATGAAGTGAAGTATCGAAATGGTTTGAAGCACAGTAATAGTTTTAATTACTGCACATTGTGCATAGTGATTTAAAATTACTGGAGCAGTCCATATCTTAACAAGCTCTTGAATTTGTATGGAATCAGGTCCTTGGAATGTGGAAAGCAATTAAGAATTGCTGAAGCATTTCAAATTCAAATGCTGCATGCATTACTCAGCATGAGAGTGATCAAATGTGGAATTTATTTAACAAAACAATGATCCACCACATTTAAACTGAGTGCCTTAATGATAATATGGACATATTTGTAACTATGCTCCCTAGGGTCACGGTGTCAGTATCTCAACATTTGGTTGTGGGTAAAAATTGGCTTTTATCATGTGTGACATAAGGAGTGGTCTCAGTCCAACTGTTGGACTTAGGGCCCTGGAAGGCCCTTAGGTAGCCTTTATCTAATGCTAGACCTTTCCATATAGAGGAACATGAAAGAATTTTCAAAAGGTCCTGAAAAACAGCTTCTATTTATCATGCTCATTGGGTTTTGAATTGCCTTGCACGTTATCTTAACTAGGCCCTGTAATAGGGAGCCTGGGGCTTCTGTTACCTTAAGAAAGAGACTGCCACAGAAAAAGCCCCAGACAGTTGAATAGGGTTAGTTTCAAAAGCAAGGGATTAAATGCAGCATGGGCACAGTAAGCTGTGTATTAAGATGCAGGTGGTGGGG
>NW_005842093.1:499821-542772 GCF_000455745.1 Alligator sinensis | reverse complement strand
GGTGTATTAAAGAGGAGGGGGGGGGGGGGGGGGGGGAGAGCACACTTGCAGCTGGACCAGAGGCCACCTGACTGGAAGGGAAGGAACCCAGGGGATATAAGCCTGAATCCTTGAGGCAGAAGAGCTGTGTAGCCCTGACCTCTGCTGAAAGAGAAGCCCTGCTATTTCAGGCTGCTGGGGACTGAGTTGCCTGATTGTTTATTCTACTTTGTACTGTAGGACCAGATGTGACTGGTGGAGGAGGAGGACAGGAGGCCTCAGGGATGCCTAAGGGGCTTGCTAGGTTGAGCCCTGCCAGGGAAGGGACACAAGGCACAGACAGGCTGAGGTAGAGAGGGATGGAGTCTGAGTCCAGGGAGTGGTCTGAAGCCAAAAAGAAGCTGAGACTGGAAAGGCCACACCAGAGCTATTGGGCTTAGGTTACCAGTCAACAGCCAAAATAACCTTCAGGCTAAGGCTAAGTGTAAAAAGGCTGAAACCTGAACAGGAAGGCAAACATTGACCGAATGGCATCTGTGAAGCATGGGTGAGGCTGTAGGAGCACCAGGAAGCCATGATTAAGAGACCTGAGGCTTATAGAAGGGCCATTTTGATCACAGGTAGTGACCACTGGCTCACAGTGGCAGCTAGGCACCAGTGGGCATGTCTACACATGCATTTATGCTGGCTTAAATTTTCTGTGTAGTAAATTACTGCACAGTGGGCACATCTACACCTATGCATTTACTGCTCAGTAGCCAAAAGTACTGCACAGGATGGGAACACATCTATGTGTGCATGCCTGTACTGCTCAGTAAATATGGTGGTTTACTTTGACTTGAGCATAAATTTAATACCTGCATCATGCATGTATCAAATTTACGCCTGATTAGTTACTGCACAGTAAAGCACATATAGACACCTTACTGTGCAGTAACATTGTGTGTGTGGACTGACTTGGGACTAACTTTAGTCCCAAGTCAGTCCAGACACAATATTAATGAACCTTAACACCTGCCCATGTAGAGGCCAGCCTATTCCAGTTTGCTGTGAAGTACTTTACTGCACAGTAGATTTAAGCTGGTGTAAATGCATGTGTAGATACACCAAGTAAGTGGGAATAGCCATGTGTCTACATGTGCAGAAGACCTGGGACTAAATTTTGTCCTAGGTCAGAGCAGCCTGCCATGTGCTCCTATGGCCACCAAGGGAGCTTCAGCCTCCAGCCACATGGCTGCCAGCCCTTGGGACTAACTTTAGTACCAAATTGTAGCCAGGAGAGGTGGCCAGCCAGGAGCCTTGGGGCTGGGCTCAGGCCAGCTCCCTAGTGGCTGGGCAGACCCAACAGGGAGGACTCCTGGATTACTCTGCAGTAGTACGTCTACACATGCATTACTGCGCAGTAACTAATTGGGTGTAAATTTGATACCTGCATAATGCAGGTATCAAATTTACACTCAAGTTGACATAAGTCACCGTATTTACCATGCAGTACATGTGTGCATGTATAGAGATGCTGTTGTACTATGCAGTAATTTTGGTTACTGCACAATAAATGCTCACTTGTAGATGTACCCAGTAAGTCTACTAGGCTGATAAAGACACCCATAGAGAACTGTGTAATTTTTGGAGAGTGAGGGCCAGCAATAAGAGATCAGTTTGCTTAAGAAAAGCACCAGTGAGGGCACCCCTGGGATTCAGGTGTAGCCTCCCAATTAATATCAAGTAAACATTAAAGCATGGCAGATGAGATATACAGGGGAGATTATATAGAGGACTGGTCCTAGGGAAGGATTAGACTGGCCCTAGGACATAATTAGACTGGATGTGCCACCACTGAGGACAGTCTAGCTCCAAATTACAGCCACCCCAGAGCCCATCCTCCTACAGGAGCATTGTAGAAGTGGGATGTTAAACAACATTTTTTTGCTGCTCTTGGGGATCACATATAAAGCATCCACACTTGCATTATGAGGACAGTTGCCAAGTTGTTTCACTGATTGTCTTCAGAAACCAATTTTGTGGGTCTATCCAAGTCTGTCTTAGGTTGAAGGTCCACTGAAAATCACCAGACACAAGGCAAGACATCTATTTTGTGGTGTGGGGGAAGTCCGCTCAGTTTTCTAGGTACAGTCCTAGATTAGGTCTTCATTTCCTTCAGCAATAAAGGCAAACCTTAAGAAGCAGGTGAATGTTTGAACAATACTTTGTTGTGAGCACAGTGGAAAGGTGCTGGGATGTTGTCTAGTTTATAAACTTAAGTGGAACCCAGAAGACATAAGAAGTGGTTGTGCTCAAAATCTGCACCATTATTACAATGTAAGTTATAAACTCACTGCACTATAAATGGAATAGGGGAAAAAAAAAAAAGATAAATCTGTGTATTTAAATAAAGCCTGCTAGGGAAACTCATAGACAAAGTAATTGTTTTCCTATTTTACATGTGGTGATCAAATAGCCTAATAAAATCACCTAGTTAAACAAAGATCTTCTTAGAGCCTTTCAGTACTTAGTCAGGCCTCTGTACAACAGCATATTGCCTAAAACAGGCATGCCGTAACATATATACGGGCACATTTTAATATAATACGGGTGGGAGACTTCCACTGTGAAGTGCATCCTCAGGAGTAGACCCAGAAAACATGTTGCCTCAATGCTCTTGAAACCCAGTTCCTTTCCTACTTCTCCCTGTGAGCAAGAGTAGTCATACTTACTCTTATAAATCCCTGCTTGGAAACAGGTGGCAGTCAAAATGATCTGGGTGCCCGAAGTAGGAGTTCAGTTCAAAATGTAGTTAATGTAACCCCTTACTCATATGATGCTTACCCTAGGCATGCTTCTGCTTTTACCTCCAGTTTGGCTTCTAGTCTTCTTTCCTGGCTGTTTTGTGCCTAGTTCATGGCTTGGTCTTGTTGGTATTGGTGAACTAAGCATTCTTTTACCTCTGTCACCGAACAGTTTCAATCTATGAGTGTTCTCAAAAATGCACTGTTGGGATCTCTGGTTCAAACCTTCACCTAGGATGTCAGAAATGAGGGTTAAGGGCCCACTTCTCCTGCTGGGGTCAGCAGGGCCAGCACCATGTCCAGCAGCAGTGCAGCGTGCTGGTCGTTGCTGTCATGGGCCTGGCTGGAGCAGCGGGGCATTGGGCACTGCTAGCAGAGGCAGGGCAGCCCTTGTGTGGGGTGGCAGAGTGGGCAGGGAGGGAGCTGATGCATGTTGCACCTGTGTTTCATAGTTTCATAGTTGGTAGGGTCGGAAGGAACCTGAGCAGATCATCAAGTCCGACCCCTTGCCATGGCAGGAAAGAGGGCTGGGGTCAAATGATCCCGGCAAGGTGGCTGTCTAGCCTCCTTTTGAAGACCCTCAGGGTAGGAGCAAGCATCACTACCCTTGGAAGTTGGTTCCAGCTCCTAGCCACCCTGACTGCGAAGTAGTGCCTCCTGATGTCTAGCCTGAATCTACTCTCAAACAACTTACAGCCGTTATTCCTTGTTACTTTGGGTAGTGCTCCTGTTCCCTGCTGGTCCCCCTTGGTAAGTTTATAGATGGCCACCAGATCCCCTCTCAGCCTTCTTTTGTGGAGGCTGAACAGGCTCAGGTCCCGTAGCCTCTCCTCATAGGGCCTGCCTTGCTGCCCCCTGATCATGCAGGTGGCCCTTCTCTGGACCCACTCAATGTTGTCCACATCCCTCCTGACGCCCAGTGCCCAGAACTGGATGCAGTAATCCACCTGCGACCTGACCAGTGCCACATAGAGGGGGAGGATCACCTCCTTGGCCCTGCTTATAATGCATCTGTGGATGTTTGACAAGGTGCAGTTAGCCCTTCTGACTGTGTCCTCACATTGGTGGCCCACGTTCATCTTGGCATCAATAATGACTCCAAGTTCCTTCTCTGCCTCTACACTGACAAGAAGGGAGTTCCCCAGCCTGTAGGTATGCTGCTGGTTCTTCCTCCCCAGGTGCAGCACCTTGCACTTGTCAGTGTTGAAACCCATCCTATTCTCATCTGCCCACCCCTGTAACCAGTCTAGGTCCAATTGCAGCCTGTCCCTCCCTTCTAGCATGCCCATTTATCCCCACATCTTAGTGTCATCTGCGAATTTGAACAAGGTGCTTTTTACCCCCTCGTCCAAGTCGCTGATGAAGATGTTGAACAGTGTGGGCCTGAGGACCAAGTCCTGGGGGACCCCACTGCCCACATCCCTCCAGGTTGAATAAGACCTGTCCACCACCACTCTCTGGGTGTGGCCCTCCAGCCAGTTAGCAACCCATTTGACTGTGTAGGTGTCAATGCCACAGTCCTCTAGTTTTTTTTAATGAGGATGGGGTGAGAGACAGTGTCAAAGGCCTTCCTAAAGTCTAGAAAGAGTACATCCACCACAACACCTGCGTCCAAGAATTTTGTGACCTGGTCGTAGAAGACAATCAGGTTGGTCTGACAGGACCTGCCTCGAATGAACCCATGTTGGTTGTCCCTACAACCAACCAGGAAGTTGGACAGCCCTGGTTTAATTAAGTTAAACTAAAACTCACTTAAACTGAAATAAGTGTCCACACTGCAGTTTGCACAAGTCAAACTCAGCTTAAAAATCATGCCTTTGAGCCAGGGTATTGCCACAAGTGCTCCTTTGACCTCACCTGAGCAGTCCACGTGTACATCCCCCTCACCTCCCCCTTGCTCTCCCTCACTATAAAGGATGTGCTGGACAGGAAAGGGGATGGATAGGGATCAGAGCTTCCAAGATGGCTGCCAAGTACTGGCATCCATGCGGCTGGAGGCTGGGGCAGATGGTAGGGCCAAAGGGACTTCGGACTAACTTTAGTGCCAAGTCCACACACATGTAGACATTTGCCAAAAATCACTTAATATGCATTAGCTTAATGCACATTCAATTTAGTCACGCTTATTTGCACATGTAGACGTGCCCCATAACTATGAAATCTGGATCTCTTTGTACGTTACTTAATTTTAAAATGTTCCTTTTGGCCAAAAAAGTAACCAAATAATTTGGAGGGGAGAGTTTTTGTGGTATTGTTACACCTACTAAACTAATGTCAGCAATTACCATGTCTTTATTGCTTCCCATTGAGCTTCCAGCACAGCTTGTGTTGCAATCATCATGATCCTTTGCTGACCGAATGAGTGAGGGGCACATATCTTTCTCTTACATCTGCAGCTGTGGGTTAGGTTAATTGATTGTGGTGGAAGAGGCTCTGGGACTAGTAAATGGCCATCATTCTGCATTCTCTCTAACGCTTGAGTTGCCCTACCTAGCGCAAGAGAATCAAGGTCACTCTCTGAAGAGACAGGGTGGTCAAAAGAGGTTGGAAAGACGTTGAAGGAGAATGTGCTCTAGAAGGCAGAACCAGGGAACATAGTAGCAGCCCAATTTATGGTTTAATAGAAATGGTAGAAAGGAAAGAAGGGAGGGAAGGGGTGTGGACTGGAGGGAAGAGGAAACTCTGGCCACCAACTCTGTTTTCCAAAGAGTATTAGATCCGTTATAACACCAAGTAGTCTATGGTGGACACAGTTTTTATATTATGTTGATGCATCTGGCTCTGTCTTTTTATGTGGCTTGTGGATGAGTAGATAGGATTTTCATCCAAACAGTATGTATTGGGTGGAGATATTTTATTTCTTCAGGTGTTGGTGACATTTGAGGAGATACCTGATGTATGTGAGAGGGGCTTTTGCTTGTTTGTTTGTTTGCCTGTTTTGTTTTGTTTTTTTTGTAGCAAGAGGCAGATGGCTTGGAAACATGCTTTGTCACCATAATTTTTTTTTTTTTTATGCTAGTATAAAAAGACAATGTATATGTGATATACAGCTCTACCCCAGTGTAATTTATTTAATCTGGTGTAGAATTATCCTGGGAAAAACATGACTGATGTAAATTACATTGGTGGACATAGCATATCTTCTCAGCATCTTATCCTAGGTAGACCAAGACAAGGGGGTGCTACCCATATCACCTACCATCTAGCAGCCTGGTAACAGCAAGCTAATGTGGGCACCTATGTACCATAAGATACCTGCATATCTGTTCTCTCCAGATTACAGTTAAATTGACACATATTTATTGGATTAAAATAAATTAAACAGATGTAATTGTTTTGTGTCAAGGCCCAGATAGAATTCCTGCATCACCCAGGATGCTTAATATGAAGAAAAGTGTGATGTACTGCAGAGATCTTTTTAAGGAAATAAAAGGGGCACCTAGCCATATTTGGCAATAATATACAGCCAGGAGAAATCAGATCCCTTGGTGGAGTCCCACCTGGAAACATTTATAAAGGGCCTCACAGACAGAAAGGGAGACTGAAAGATATTGTTGGTGTTGGGAGGAGCTGAAGAACATTTATGGCCTGAACCTAAAGAGGTCCTGTTATTTTATTTGGATTTCCTCTATTAAGGTTAGTGGATAGAGGAGTATACACTTTTTTTTTATTAAAGGAACACTCCAAATGAAGGAGTGGTTTGTTTGAACCCTGAAAGAAGTGACTGTGACTCCCACTAAATAATCTGGCAGAAGGTACAGCCAGTTCACAGAAGGTTTTATTATTTTTCAGTGGGTGAAAAGTCTTGAGGGCCCTTAATCAGACTCAGTCCAGAGGTCCATTGTGACCTTGGGCTTTTTGAGAATGAACCCTCTGGGCACCTATACACGAGCAGAAAGGCTGCTCTGATGTGCTGTAATTACATCATGTCAGAGCAGAGTTCCTTAATCAAGTCTGCTGGAGCGTGGTAACTACTGTGTTCCAGCAGTCCCCAGCGTCTTGTGAATCAGCATCCTTGCACTTCAAAATTCTGTCAGGGGTGCTTTAACTGAAACTCATTGAACAAGCTTTAGTTAAAGCGCCTCCGCTCCCAGTGCGTTAATAAGAGTGGCTCTTGAAGCCACTTTAATTAAAGTACCCCCCTCCCTCCCAGAGCACATGTATAAACACTCATGTTCTGAGATCATCCTATGGGGAATTTTCCTCTTTGTATCTCTAAGACTGTAAAGGTTAAAAAGGAATGGTTATATTCTTGCCTTTAATATTACTTGAACTACTAAACTATGGAACATAAAGACTCCTGCATTCAAATACAACAGTTGCTACTGATAGTTTAACTTAAGAGCATTTATCTGTGAGTTACTTTCTGATAGTTCACACCTGGTTAGCCCAGTTAGAAACATGCTTGAAATGTTAAGCATCATTGAAAACTAGATATCTTGCATAACTGAGGTTGCATAACGGAGCATGCAGCAGCTGTTGTACTGTCACTGTTATCTCTGTATGTCCTTGTAGTGATGCAAGTTAGCTGAAACATTCTCTAATTTTGAACCCAAATGGAACAGGACTAAAGTTGCAGTCACTTTTTTATAGGGGTATCTTTTGCATAAGTATGAAACATAAGAGTTATATTGTGCAACAGAATGTAACAGAAGGGATATTAAATGGTTGGGGGTATCCCATGGTGAATCAAAACCAGGCTGAGCCTGGGAGATTTTTTTGTGCCCCTGAGGATGTCAGAACAAAAGGATTGGAGCAATTCTGCCATCAGGCCCTGAAACAGGGTCCCTCTTAGAGCCCCAGAATTCTGCAGCCAGGATGGGCTCACCACCAGGGTCTGGTGAGGAAAGTTGGCCATTGGGGACAGTTGGGGAGCTGAGGGAGGGACAAACCACAGTGAGCAGACTGCAGGGATCTCACTGGGTGGCAGAGCAGTCAGTGAGAGAAGCGAGCAGAGCCTGGAGGTGAGCCCTGGCTCTGATTAAAGGGGAAGCACCCAGGGCTGGGAGTTGGTGAGTGATCACAGCACTCTTTTCCTGTAATGGACTCTCATGTGGGGGGCCCTGAGGGAGTGAGCAACTAGGAAAGTAGATCCACCAGCCCTGTCTGAGGGGCAGGAAGGGGTGTTGTGGGGAGGAGGTTGTTTATGTATTACAGGAGGTTGAGCATGGGCACCAGCCTTCAGCGGGACCTCCCATTGCACCCACACCTGACTGATTATGCTTCTTATCCCCACTGTCCTGGACTGCCCCATGCTGCCTGGGGGGCACTGCCATGAGCCACTCGCCTCCATACTCCCCCAGCCATGCCCATAGCTGCCCCACCTGCCCCAGCTCTGACCCTTTAAGAAAAACAAAAACAACTCCCGCCCCCCAGACTCACCAGCTCCTGCAGCAGCCTTGCAGGGTGGGGGCGGGGGGGGCAGCCATGGGGTGGGGGGGGGGTGTTGAGGGAGTGGGTTGGGGTCGGGAGGCTCATGCAGAGCCCCCCCATGCAGTTTGGGGCAGTGGGGGTCAGTGGGGAATCGCCCCCCACCCAGCAGCACCCAGTGAGTCGGGGCTTTTTTTTCGAAGTGCTGGGAGCTGTGGCAGATGGGGCAGCCATTGCCAGGGCTGAAAAAGTGGGCAGGGTATGGGCCTGTGTGATTCAGCTGAATCAATCCAGGACAGTGATTCGAATCACCAAATCAAATTATTGTCCCCTGAATTGGCCAAATCCAAATTCGAAGCATACTAGCCACTTCACATAGGTCTAGAAATTGGATAATAACACATTGACTTTATTTACAAAATAAATATTGAAATACTTAATCATAGCCTCAGTTTTTCCCCATGTTATCTTATTGTGATAGAACAACTAGTATTCCATTTAAAATTTCTTGTGATAAGTTTGGGATAGTTTCTGCCTTTACACAGCTTTGCATAGCTTTCCACATAGCATGAATAGCCAGGACTGTGTGTATTGTAAATGACTAACCAATAGAGGCTGTGAGTCTACTATAGATCTGCAGACTTGCACCCTCTCTGCTCAAGCTGTTGCAATTGATGTTTTTAGCACTGTAGGTCTGTTGGTCTATCTGGTGCCACCCAATTTTTACATCTAAGTCTGAAAATGTTGGCCTGGGACACACCTGATACTTTCTGAGTGCTTATTTCAGTAACATTAAAATGATGGTGTATGCTATTTATGTGTGTTTAGTCAGCATCCTGCTGCTTGCCAAAAAAGGAATAGAATGTAGAGAGAATCCTGCAGAGATGAGTGTACCATGTGTTTACAAAGCCTCCTTGTACTGGCAGGGATGGGTTGGGTGGAGATACAAATACTCCTATTTGGTCAGGCTGAGAAATGTGTGAAGTAAACAGTGACTGCTTTCTTCCAGGTGGCATGTTTTCTTCTTGTATCATCCCCAGTTACATTAAAAAAGCCAATCCCATCCTTTATGGCATTGTTAGGACATCACAGGAGTGTATGAACTGTGTATACTGATGACTGACAAGACAAAAGTAACACTACCATTTTAAGGGCTTTAGATTAGAATAGCTGTTCTCTAGATGAAGTCTGTGAACTACTGTTGGTCTGCAGAAAATTGCATGGTAACTAATTCTGGCTTTTTGAGATGCTGAACTTACTTGTACAGGAACAGGTGGCAGGGGGGGGTGTGCTATTCCTTTTTATTCCAGCTACTATACTATATTTTTTTTAAAAATAAGCTAAGAAACAGAGCTGGGCATATATTTTCCACTAGAATTCTTTTTTGTTCTTTTAAGTCAATTTTAAAAAGCTATATGAAAAATGTTCATATATCCCAAAACATTGAATCAAAATAACTGGGTTTTTTTCCTCATTTGAAATAACTGTTTCATTTTTTATCTGAGTTTCTCCCACATTTTTGCCCTTTCTGTCACAATCCATAAAAGAATTCTAGTAGAGGACATCTTTTTATTCTGTTGGATTTTTTTTCAGAGAAAATATAATCCATTTTTTAACTAACCTCGCTAAAACTACATTGCTTTTTTTTTTTTTTTTTTTTTTTACTTTTCTCATAAATACGGTTGCCATGGGGATGGTGTATTATAAGTAAGATGTGAAGTGGTTTGCATGATCACATTGTCTGAGAATATTAACCCACTTTATAGCAAAAAGAGAAACATGAATCCATGGGCAAATCTACTGAAGAGTGGTCCATGCTATTACACAGTTTGGGGATGAATACTTGTCTCAGAATCTGACCTCAAATAATAATCAGGCCCTTTACATAGTTTTGAGTATCTGTTTACAACAGTTTACACCAATACAATTCTTTCCAATACCAATTTTGTTTTTCTTCAGGGACAGAATAATGTAACAGTGATCACTCTAATATATACATCTGTATAAATGCCACATGGTATCAATTTCTTAGAAATTAAAGAAATCTTTCCCTTCAGGAATATTTAGATTGTATAAGTAATGGCACAAAAATGTAAAGAATACTTCTAAAATTAACTGAAGTCCTTGCTGCATATGAAATCTATGCACCTCAGATGCATTATGTGGATACCTTAACATAATCTTTTATCACATATTTTTGTTAAGAGATGAAAACACACAACCTCAGCTCCAAATCTCAGGAATGCATAGTGATATTTCTTGTTTAACTTGCATTAATAAAAGGCTTATTTTAGTACCAAAGGAACTCATAATGGCATAAATGTTTTTGCAAAAATGTCTCAGGGTTAGTAAACATCATTTATTCCCTCAAAAGAGATTCTGTGGTTTTCATTAATGGAACAACATCTGTTCTTCCAGAATTAAATGAGTTCCCTAAAGGACAATTAATAAAAATATTGCCACTAAATACAGCTGGCATATTGTTTATAATAAAAATAAAAAACCCTACAATTGATGGAAACAACAGGAACACAGTGAAGTGCTGCTCTTTAAAAAATAACAATGACTTGAAAACAGTATATCAGCAAACAGTTTTATTAGTGAGCTGAATTGCTAGTTTGAATGCCTAAAAATTATGTAGCTCACTTTGATTTACTTGTGATTCAATAGCCTAACCCAAGCAAAGGTGATATAATGTTGACTGTAATTTTTGCAAGGAATTCCAGTTTTTATTACATTGTTGACCTTATCATTCAAAGGCATCATATTAAGACATTCAAAAGACACTAGTTAAATTTTCGGATGATCCCAAGGTGGGAGTTCTGGGAGCAGATGCTTTAGAGGGCAGAATCAAGTGGCAACATGGCCTTGGTAAATTGGGAAAATGATCTGAAATAAAGAGGATGAAAAATAATTGCAGACAAGTGCAATATATTACAGCTGGGAAGGAGCAATTGAATACTTAGATACAAAATCAGGAATAAGTAGCTTGACTGCAGCACAATGGACAGGGACCTGAGGAGTTATAGTGGATTGCAAACTGAATATGAGTCATCAGTGTAATATTGTAACCCCATCTACACCACCAAAAATATAAAAAGGCCTAATAACATGAAACAAATAATGTAATATACAAATCCTAGGAAGTGATTCTTACACTTGAGCTGTGTACGCATGTTCAAATGATCTTTGAGAATTCCCCCAGATTTGTTCTCTTGGTAGAAAAACTTACCCAGAGATTCCTGAACAGATATTTGATTATTGAACACTTCAAGAAAAGAGACTTTGCAGTGCTGTTGTTTCTCAGCAAGAGGACCCCTGTGGACACATCTCAGTACACTCCTCAGGCTTCTAAATCTTCCTGAAAAAAAGATGTCAGCAGTGTGGAGGGCAACCCTGTTTGGCTGACCTAGGTTGATCTGAGTCAGACTACACCTTCCTGTGGCACAATAGTTAGATGTTCCCAGGTTTGGTTTGGTTTTTCATGGAGTGGCCATTTTTACTCTGGAAGAAAAATTCTGAACAGCTACACACACATATTTTTTTTTTTTTCCTGGGAGAGCAGCAAGAAATTTATGAATAAACTGGAAGGACTAAAGTGGACAGCAAAAAATATTTCGTGTTCTAGCAAATGTGGCATCTGAGGAAAACCTTGAAGAACTGGTTGAAAGAAGAGAAAAGTGAAGGTCTTGGATTTGATAAAGAACTTCAAATAAAAGAGGATGGCTTCTATAATGATGGATAGAAATTAAAACAGGGTTAGTGAGGTGGTAGAATTTACATTACTGGAAATTTTTGAACTTTAGGTTAGATGTTTTTTTCCTGGGATGTTTTAGACAGAGATATTCCTCTCTTGGATAAGGTGACCTTCTAGGGTCCTTTTCCACCCAATCTATGATTCTGAAACTCTTAGATTACACCATATTATCATTACAAATGTGATTTGTGGAAACAAATGTATATGGGGGGTGAGGAGGATGCAAAATATGGACAAATGAGCTGTTGGCCATGAACTCTTCAAAAAAGCTGCTCTTACTTCTTTGAATTGTAGTTTGATGCTTGTGGATAAAATATTCTGGAAAATACCAAAATGACTACCATTTACACAGGAAGGGACTGATAAATGTATGTGGTTTGCTTTTTATAATTCAAAAAAAAAAATTAGTTGGGGCTAGACCTATGGTCAATCCCCATTCCATCCAACTCATGACAGGTTGAAATCCTAGTGCTAAAATTGTTTCTGAGGACTGAGCCCTGGAGTCTCAGAACAGAAACAGTAGCAGTTCATACATTTACTACCTGCACTTGCAAAATATTGATGATGCATCCAAGTGGCATCTGGCAGTGCAGTAAATTAATGTGCTTAAATGCTCGTGTAGAGGTGATGTCATGATTAGTTTACTTCAGTTCAAATTGAGCCAGCGTATATTTAGTCACATTAATTGCATTTGTAGATATGCCCAACCTACAAGGAGTTAAACGCTCAGTCCAATAGAATGACATAGAAAAAGATACACCATTTAGTTGTTGGGTAATTAACCTTCACTTAAAGTCTAGTGAAAAAAAAATGGTTTCATTTTGACAAGAGGTTTGGTGTAGTGATCTTCTACCATACAGTTTTCCCTAACATCCAAAGTCCAACACAAAATAGGATTGATTGTGACTGTTTGCTGTGGAAATATGGAAAAAAAAAATGACAGGAGGTCATTCTTATTCTTGGAACCTCTGAAGATCATTAGTAATTCTGTCACTCTTAACTTCCACAGTATTTTGGAAAGCATATTAGCAGTGGAGATTTGGGGAAGAGAAGAGAATCTCTCATTGTGATTTCTTCTGAATATTCATAGTGCAGAGCTCTCCTCTTTCATGTGCTATTTAATTCATATTTAACATTATATATTGTATACAAAACCAGAATGCATGCTGTTAGATTGGTAGACCTACAGAACTCTCCAAGGATCATCACCTTGTTGTGGTGGAGAGGCTTGCATGTTCCAACGGCCCTGAGAGCGATGCCATCTGGAGTTTATGCTCCTGGTAGGGCCATCGATGGCAGCAATGTCAAGGGGGAGGTTCCAGACAAAAATTGATCCAAGAAGTCCTCAATGGTGGAGCAGGCAGAGGAAGGCTGTGGTCCCAACAGCTGTGAAGGTGGAAGAAGGCTGCAATGGAGAAGTGGCTCCAGTCATCATGGTTTGCTATGCCACTAAACCTGGCCACCAACTGCCAAGACCGTGTGGGCCTGACTGTGCACTGGAGTTCCCATGCTAAACATGCCATGCACAGGCTTCCATCAGGTCCAAAAGTCCTGTGGTGATGGAGGATTGGGGACAAGGGCAGGGCTCTGATCTCCACCCCAGAGTGCTGAGGGAATTAGCAGAGGTCATTGTGGGACCCCTGGCACAGCTTTATGAGCACTTGTGGTGCTCTGTTGTGGTACCAGAGGACTGGAAAAGGGCCAATGTGGTTCCCATTTTCAAAAAAGGGAGGAAGGGGGACCCAGGAAACTATAGGTCAGTTAGTCTTACCTCAATCCTGGGTAAGCTTTTTGAGAGAATTATCCTGGTGCATGTCCGCGAGGGGCCAGCAGGGGAGATTATGCTTAGGGGCAACCAACATGGGTTCATTAGAGGCAGGTCCTGTCAGACCAACCTGGTGGCCTTCTATGACCAGGTCACAAAATCCTTAGACGCAGGGGTAGCCATGGACTTCTGGACTTCAAGAAGGCCTTTGACATTGTTTCTCACCCCACTGTGGCGTCGACACCTACAGAGTCAAATGGGTCACTAAGTAGCTGGAGGACCGCACCCAAAGAGTGGTGGTGGATGGGTCATTTTTGACCTGGAGGGATGTGAGCAGTGGGGTCCCCCAGGACTCAGTCCTCAGACCTGCACTGTTCAACATCTTCATCAGTGACTTGGACAAGGGGGTAAAAAGCACCCTGTTCAAATTTGCTGACGACGTTAAGATGTGGGGGGATGTGGGCATGCTAGAAGGGAGGACAGGCTGCAATTGGACCTAGACAGGTTACAGGGGCAGGCAGATGAGAACAGGATGGGTTTCAACACTGACAAGTGCAAGGTGCTACACCTGGGGAGGAAGAACCAGCAGCATACCTACAGGCTGGGGAACTCCCTTCTTGTCCGTGTAGAGGCAGAGAAGGAACTTGGAGTCATTATTGATGCCAAGATGAACGTGGGCCGACAGTTTGGGGATGTTGTCAGGAAGGCCAACCACACCTTGTCATACATCCACAGATGCATCCCGAGCAGATCTAAGGAGGTGATCCTCCCCCTCTATGCGACATTGGTCAGGCTGCAATTGGAGTACTGCATCCAGTTCCGGGCACCGCACTTCAGGTGGGATGTGGACAGCATTGGGAGGATCCAGAGGAGGGCCACCCACATGATGAGGGGGCAGTTGGGCAGGCCCTATGAGAAGAGTCTAAGGGACCTGAACCTGTTCAGCCTGCACAAGAGAAGGCTGATGGGGGATCTAGTGGCCTGTTACAAACTAGTCAGAGAGGACCAGCAGGCATTGTTGGAGTCTCTGCTCCCTCGAGCACTACCAGGAGTGTCTAGAAATAATGGTCACAAGCTAGCAGAGGGTAGACTCCGACTAGACATCAGGAGGCGCTACTTCACAGTCAGGGTGGCTAGGATCTGGAACCAACTTCCAAGCCAAGTGGTGCTGGCTCGTATCCTGGGGGTCTTTAAGAGGAGGTTAGATGAACACCTTGCCGGGGTCGTTTGAACCAGTACTCTTTCCTGCCATGGCAGGGGGTTGGACTTGATGATCTGCTCAGGTCCCTTCTGACTCTACCAACTATGAAACTATGAAACTATGGAACCAGTGCAAGCATCCTCCATGAAGCTGTGTCCTCCAGCACTGAAGTCTTGCTCTTGAGAAATCAACTCTGATGGATGGGCCACTGAGTCTGGATGTCTGAGAACCACCTCTCTCACCAGATTGTCTTTTTCCAGCTCTCTGTTGGCCAACGCTGAAAGGGCAGCCAAAGGAAATGGTAGAAAGACACACTCAAGGTTACCCTCAAGCACAGAGGCATTAACAGCAACAGCTGGGAGGAGCAAGCTGATGACCATTTGGTGTGGTGCCATAGGATCTTTCTCTGTCCTCTGCCCTGTTTGGGGCAGGACACTACCCTTTGTTGCACCTCACTCTGGCCTCTTCATACTTCTTACAGCCACACTTCCAACATAAATGGAGACTGCCACCTTACAAAAACCTCACCCTTTCCTGGTATTGAATACATCAGGGTCAATGCTCACAAAAAGAGAAAAAACCCAAAGGAATACTATCCTTTTAAGGGCACTGCTTTCACTCATAGCATCAAAGTGTCATAGGCTGGACTATGCTGCTGGCATCTCCTCCCAGGCTTTCTGTGTCCAAGCCACTGAAGATCCTGGAAATTTTCAGAACAAAAGCTCCCATGTATCCACACAGCCACAAGAGTCCTTGCTCCCTGACTGAGTAGACCTCTACCTTCCTCCCCTTTCTTCTGCCTGGCTTCCATTTGGGCTTTTCAAGAATCCAAGGGCACTCTCTCAGATGGCCAATTGCCTGCCTCACCTACCCTTTCATACACAAGTGTAATCTTTTAATTAACTGATAGCCCTCATGCTAGCAGCTATGTTTTCTTAAAGGGCCAGGGTCCTGGCTCACTGCTGCAGGTCTTCTTCCTCTACATTTGCAGTTTTTGCCTATATCCCTCTCTCTGTCTTTCCACCGTCAACTGAGTAACAGGGTTAGGGTTCCCTGTTACCGGCTACTGTTGGCTTAGAAAATGGTATTTGAAGGTTTGCTCTTTTGGGAATTGGCTTATAGGTATAGATATATCAATTAGAATGGTTCAGGATAGGCAGCAGGGGTTAATTGATTTCTAAGAGTTTGGTTCACACAGTCACATAGTCACATAGCCTTACGAGCAGACAAGCTGTCTAATACAACAGGGACATATAGTCTGGAAAACAGAGGGTGTATGTATCATACTGCCCATATCATAACAAAAGATAAAAGTGGCACCAGCTAACAAAGCCCCATAGCAGGGGGAGCTGAGTCCCAGGTTTGGGGGAACAGACCAAATTAGAAGAAGGCCTGGAAGGCTATATGGATGTGTGACCACAGAGAAAGACAAACCAGATATATCTGTGGATCAAGAGTCATCAGGAGTCATCGGGGGGAAGGAGAATAAAAAAAGAAGGACTCTGAAGCAGCAGAGGGTACCTCCTCACTGTCCCTCCCCATCTGTCCTTCACCCAGGTCCCACCCTGGGTCCCTTCCTCCTTCTCCTCATTCCTTCCCATCCCATTCCTCATCCCCTGGGAAGGGGCCCCAAGGCCACCATGAACAGAGGGCACACCACTAGCCCATCTTATCCACCCCACTGGAGGTGGGGTGTAGGCCTCAGCATCCCACCTCCAAACTGCTGACATCTGACACCTAAGAAAGAGCTTCAGAATGGAGACTGCGTCCTGGCCAGATATAATTTGTCTCTGATGACAGCACTAGGATTTGGTAGATATATAGGTTTGCTTGATTGTTTGTGTGACAGGGGGATGTCCCAAGGCTGGGCACAAAGCTGGCCTGCCCACCTGTCTAGGGAAGTCTGCCCTATCTCACCTGCCATGACTTCATGTATAAAAGAGGCTGTAATAATGTGGGAGGCTGCCCATTTTATGTCCTGATGCCAAGGGCATTAAATACAGCTCTGACTGAATATCTGTTATTGAATGGAGAGGTTGTGATTGGTCTGAGGGTGGAGGAAAAAGTTGGGTGGAAGCAGAGAGTGAAGAGCCCCAGATTTATTTACCCTACTGTAGCAGGGGGAGGGGGGCAAATTCAAGGCAAACTTCTAATAATTAGATTATTGACCTGGCAAATTATAACAAATGTATTAATTTTCTCTATATAGACTCTAATTATTGGAGGGATCATCTTATGATCAAGGTTGTCTTATATTTCAGTAAATATGGTAATATCATTTGACTCAGAAACAGGTGCATACTATAAATAGAAGTTAATGTAAAGTTGATATGAGCCATGAATAACAATACATAAGATAAAATGAATTTACAAAAAACAGTGGCTTCATGCCCAGTGGTCTCTGGAATGCTAGTTTTACAGACTGCAGAGAGTGTCCAGGTTATAGAGTATTAGAGTGTCTGGGATATAGAGTATTAGACCCTCCTCACTTCTCCTTTTCAAACATTATCTAAATAAGGTAAAAATATACTGAATATTTTCTAGTACTACTTTTCCACATAAATAATTACTGTTGTTGATACAGAGGTATTATCAATGAAAGTGAAAACCTCCTATGAGAGGTTCTCTTTATTAAGATGTGCAGCATGCTGTGAGTTTCAGAATATGACATAATTATTTGGTAAATGCTTAAAAAGAACAAATTTATTAATAGAAATTTGGGTCTGGGGCATTTGAGATTCAGGGATGACGAGAAAAATGGCCAAATGGTCAATCAATATTTGCAACAAATAACTCAATTTCAGTCCTGAAAAGCTGAATAAGCTACAGGAAAAATAACGTCATATTTCAATTGAGAGAAGCTAAGGTTTTTTGCTAAAATACATATAATTTATTAGTTTGCTTCTACATTTCTGCCTTGCAGTGAGTGAGAGAAATAGCAGGGCTATTGCTCTAAAAGTTGCAAATTGATTCTGAGGCCAAACCATTTTAAAATTTACTTTTTAAACTAGTGTCATCATGCCCCCTTTTAAGCTGCTGTTTTGAGTACTTATCTGTTCCCAGATTAATGCCTCAGTCCTTAATACAACTATCTTCACAACACTCATGTGATGAAAGAAAGTGCTATTATTCCCATTTTACAGATGGGGAACTGAGATCTATATGGGCAAAAAGTTAGATGTATGAAAGGAGTTTGTTAGAGATATCAGCAGTTTGGTGGAACATAAGTGCCTAATTCAGTCTGATTCAAAAGAAAATAAAAACCAATAAATGAAACAAACACCCTAACCTAAAGCTTCAGGTTCCTTCAGACTGAAGACCTCTAGGCTGCCTTGGGTACATTTCCCTCAATACCTAAGGCTCTACTTCTGGGAAGTAACAGAATGGGTTCTACCTGCTTAGAAGTTAGCAGCTTGATGCCTAGCTTGTGTTTAAGCTTCAGTCAGATCCGAGCTAGACATTTCCCTACCTATATCCCCTGAGTGATGCTATCTGGTTGGTGTGTCTTGAACGCACTTATGGGATATGTCCTGAATTGGGACAGCACAGAACATCAGTAGCAGCTTTTAAGTTCAAAGACAAAGAGAGAAAGAGGTGCTGGTTGTGGTCTAATGATTAGAGTACTTGGGGGTGGGGGGGAGCTCAGATTTCCATGACCTCCGCAGTCTGAATATGGAAAACTAGAGGGTCAAGCCCTCATCTCCTACTTTACAAGGGAATACCATAACCACTTGGGTACAGACTATTCTGGAAATCATCTCACCACCACATACTAAAGTAAACTAATTTAGATTGGGCCTGCCATTTTAGGTTTGAAAATTTCTGAATGACTGCACAGATGGGCATTTGGTCGATCTAAATGTAACCTCTGCAGTACCCTAGGAATCTATCCTTTATACATCTCTGGGAGCCAGACCTGTCTACCCATATTCATTTTGGATAGCATGTTACTTTATTCCTCCAGCCACTTCCTTGGCTCTAATGGGACTATTTGTGAGTGGGGAGTGCTACTGTGTATCAAATCTTGCTTTTGACTGATATACTCCAAGAACTGACATCATTTTTTTTCCCACCATGGGCCACCATTTGCAAGCCAGCAGCCTGCTATATGCTGCAAATCTCCTTCTCCTGGAGCACCCAAGTAACCTGTGCTTACCCTTCCCACCAATTCAAGTGGTCAAGAGTGATAGGCAGTGTTAAGTTTGGCAGTGCTGTAGGAACACGGAGGGAGTCTTAGGCAGTCAGCAAAGTCTGTGGAGGAAACAGATGGAATTGGGAAGTCAGTAGGACCCTGGAGACCCCCCTTCTGCTGCCTGGACTGGACTATGCTGCCCCCTCTTGTGCTGCCAATTTCTGCATGCTGCTATGGGCTGGATCCAAACTCTTCAAGGACCAGATTCAGCCTTCAGGCCATAGACTGCTACCACCTGGAGGCAGATATTGCTTTCTGCATATAACAACATGTGGAAATATTTGTCAACAAAAGATCTGTTAAAACCATAAGGGATATGTGATAACACGTACGTGGTCCTGAATCCTTCTGTAACACTTCTGGGAGGCTATGCAGCTTCTTATTTACAGGGTGCAAAAATGGATAGCAATTTCAAGTACTGTGAAAAATCTGCTAGTTAAGTTGTAAACAATATCTCTTAAATCCATTGTCTCAGAGCCTGGGTCTCAGGACCAACCTAGACCATGGGTGGTAATACTGGATTATTTTGTTTCAATGTTTCTACATCAAAAATTGTAGACCAAAGGGTAATGCTCTAATGATAATCGTCTAAAAAATAATAGTTGAAATTTAATTCACCAGCAGTAAGGGAATGAATTAATACCAGTACCTACTGTAGAAAAATAATGTTTTGGACAGAATAGACACTACCCTGAAGGATAAATGCATAGCTTTCTGCTTATGATTGGGAAAGCTTAGCTGAAGATTGCTGAGGGGGATATTTCTACACTTTTTTTTATGAAAGTCAGGTCTGTAATTTCAAAAAAATCTGTCACATTCAGTCTGATCTATTTATCAAAGAGGAGTAGAAGGCACTTCTCTTTGGATTTACAGCCATGTCAGCTATTAAGCACAGAAACAAACTGAAAGAGAAAAGTGTTAAACTAGTTTAAAAACTGATTACTTTCCAAAGAGAATCTTTGTCATAGTTTGTTGTCGTTTTACTCTGATAACACTTCTCTGATAGAAAAGCGCTTCAACTTCTAGTGACGGTGAATGTCTGCACGCGTGTTTATTGCCTCATAATCTACCTGTGCTTTACCCTTCACCTAAATTAACTGACTGATTGCTACAACTAAGCAGTGAAAACATTTGTTTTGGTCTTAAAATTAGGAAGGACAAAGATTCTGGTCCCTTTGCTGTGGTCCCCAACTCCCTGTCACTACAGTAGTACTGTGATTATTCATCCACCCTACAAATATTTATCCCAAATAAGAATTAAAAGTTGAAGGGTTTGAATTTTTCTCTGAATGAAAATCCATGCATAAGTATTTCTGTTTTACATTTGACACAGCAGGTTTCAGCAGGCATAAATCAGAAAGTTCTGTTTCAGGTCAACATTCATCTCTCGACTCCTGCTGGCCATGAGAGCCAAATTCTATGTCCTTCTTTCTCAACATTTTCTCCATCCAGATAAAACCACTTATAATGCACTATGATCCACTATGATCTTTCTCTCTGGCCGAGCAGTTGGAGTATATCCTGGGTCTTCTCCCTTGCACAGAATGCCATTTTAGCCTGCAGCTGCCTTCCTTGTGGCTGTCATTTTGGAGAAAAGCCTCTGCCTCTTTAACCCCTGGGCTTTGAATTCTCAGTACAGGATCCATCCCAAAATGAATGTGAGATTTGGCCTCAAAGAAGCAAATAAATAAATAAATAAAAATGAAAAATCACTGGTGTGGAAAAGAAACAAGAACACAAGAAGAAAAAACACATGATTTAAGGTTGAAGTTTAACTAACAGATGAACCATTTCCAGGAAGATGGCCCAAGTGGGATGAACTAATTATAAATAAATCATTGATAGCTCTTGTATAATGAGTATGAATACTTACTGAGATCCCTAATTTTTACTACCTTGTATCTGCTCTATTGCCTTATTTGAAATGTTTGACACCCACACCTTGGCTCACTGATTGTGTAAGGAACTAATTTGCATTTTAGCTCTAATAAAAATAATAGTATCTTCTTTTTTACCATGCTCAAACAGGGTACATGGAAATCAGTATACATTCAGAGTTACCACACCAGTGTATGGAGTCATTTATTCAGTCAGGGGTGTTGGGGGTTCTTTTTTTCCAGGAGCATTTAGGTACCTAGAGATGCAGATAGATACCTTGGGTTTTCAAAAGTGTCTCTACCGCTTAGATAACTGATTTTTCAACAAGTCATTCTCTAAGGTTGGTTGTCACTGCTAACCCTCAGCTATGTCTTTTATAGTTTCTCACCTTAATCAATTGGTTTGCTTTTGTAAGGCTCAGCCCAGAAAAAGAGCAGCAGCCTGACAGAGTGGTGGCAGCTAGTCAGGCAGACTAACCCTTCCCTGGGACAGACAGTGTGGGCATCCACAAGTAAGCAGGAGGTGGGTGTGGGGGAGCCTTCAGGGCAAGGGGAATCAGGAAAGCCCAAGGAATAGGGAGGAAACTCAGACTAGGAGGTGGGAGGCATAGAGATTTTTACATTACCTTCCTCTGGGCCCCTGTTCACCTGAATTGTGACTGCTCCAAACTCAAGCTAGCACTAATACCAATCAACATTTTGTGGGTCATAATGTAACATGTAACAGAGTTCTTAAAGTTTAAAATTGGAGAGCATATAACAGATAGTATTAAACTATAATTTAAATACCTGATTCTTTTAATTGCTGGAACTGTGATAGTTCATATTCCCACACAGGTAGGGTGACTCATCCTCATGTGCTTTGGACCTGATTGGCTACTGGACTCATGCTCTTCATTGTTCCATATCATAAAGGATGCAGTTCAGTCATTTTAAAGTTCTTACAGGGTGCATCTACACATGCAGTTGCAGTGCCTGAATAAACTGAAGAGTTTATTGCTCTGGAGTTAATTATTCCCAGGCGCTCTGTTTGAACGTGTGCTTAAAAGCCATACATTCCACAGTTTATTTAGGTGCCGCACATGGAGCCTGCACAGAGTTGCCCCAGCTGCCAGGGGTCTTGGGGCTCAGCCTGCCAGGCTGGGGCTGCTTTCGCTTGCTCAGTGTGTTGAGGAGGGGCCAGGTGAGTCACAAGGGAGATGCAGTGTGGGGCTAGCTGGCAGGTAGACTGTGCAATGAAACACCCTTCTGTCCCAGCCAGCTGGGCAGTGTCTACATGCCTGCTGCTGCAGAATAAATTCATTTACTCCAGCCTAATAGGGGCACACATGTAAATACTGAGACATTTACTATGCAGCTAATTAGTTAAATGTGCAGTAAATGTCTCGTGTAAATGTGCCCACAGAGAAGCAGTGACAAGCTGTTCACTACTTTATAACCTTGCAGCTATGCTTTGTGTCTGGAAGTCTTTCATAAGCATCATCCCACCCTGACAAAAATGTTTCAAATGTCTCCTTGCTACAACAAAGAGTGGGAATTTAATCTGAACACTTCACACATCAAGGTATGTTATACTGTAATATACCTTACAGGGCTGCATGTTGAAATGCTGCATCATATATAATATGATCTGACACAACACTGATATCAAAAGGCACCATCTAATAAATCTGAGAATCTAGTCCCAGTGTAAAATAATTTACTAATATTGCGCCACCCCATTTGGAAGACTTAGTAAGTACACAGATGCCAGAGGATCTGGCACCGTTAAATCAGAGGAAAAGATTTAAGAACCCTAATTTCAGCAGTCTGTGATGACAACTACAAAAACAGCCCAAAGGTTGCTTTCTAGGGGAAATCATTTTGAAATAGCAAAACCTTAACTACCGTAAACAATGTCAGTATAAATTACTGCTTTCGAGACAATGAGACTAGTATGATGAGGAACATAAATGGAATTTAAAGGCAAAATAAACTTACAGCAGACACCTTTACTCTGAAAATAATGGTTATTTGATATTGCCTACTAGGCAACTCTGTTTGCACAAAGACAATGGAGTCATTTGGGAAGCATTTGGAGACTTTCCTGAAGGTGAATTGGCTAAGAAGTTTGGAATGCAATGAATAAATAGTTTATTCTTAATGTTTTATATAAAGAAAAGAAAATGTCAGAATGTGTATGTTTTATATTAGGTGGTTATCAGTTAAAAACCAGAAATAACCCTAGCAGTAGGGGCCAGAACTTAGTGCTTTCCTCTGCTAGGAGGAATAGCTGTATCACTGGCCACATCTACGCGAGACGCTGACTGAACAGTAGCTTATTACTACTGCACAATAGTGTTGTATGGCATGAAGCATGATGCAACACTACCGTGCAATAGTAACAAGCTACTGTGTATTAGTAATAAGCTACTGTGTAATCAGCATCACCAAAACGCCATTTGGAGACACTACTGTGCAGTAGCTCTGGTTACTACACAGTCATTTAGTACTTAATGACTGCTCAGTAACAGCTATGCAGTCAATGTCTCATGTAGACTCAGACACTGGGTGATGGATTCAGTTTTTTCCCCTTCTGACCTCATGAAGCTTGCACTCTTGGGTGTTCTGTGGCTTCAACAGGAAGAGTGGAGGTTCCACCCAGCTTACCTCTTACCTTGGTGGTTAAGGCACCCTCCTTGGAAATGGGAGAGGTGGGTTTGAGTTGCCTCAGAGTAAGGTGAGACCAAAATCCACTTCCTGGGTGAGTGCTTTAACTACTAGTCTACTAGGAAGAAAGTAGGAAGTTCATCCTGTGCCAGTTAGGTGTCTCCCCTCTGGGAGTTTTGGATCACAAAATGATGGAGGCATGTTATATGAGGTCCTGAGTGAGGTGCCTAAGCTATTGGGGGAGTTTAAACATGCTCCTGTCCTTGTTCCTAGCATTTCCTTTTAACTAATTGTAAGAACATCCTTATTCTGCACCTGGACACCATGGATTACCCTTAGGTAAAGCATCTGATTCTCTCCATTGCTAGTGTAGGGAGTCTGCTTGCCTAACAGGGATACTTCAGATCATTTTCCTGGGGCAGGGGGCCTTTCTAATGCACTGTAACACTAAAGTAGAAAATCTTACAAGGTCAGCTTAGAAATGGCTTAGGACCACAGCTCCCACTGATTTTTAGTAAGGCTTGTTTTCTTATGTCATTTCACTGGCTTTAAAGAATTCTTCCAAAGGAGCTACATTTTTAGTAGATTTATTGATCTATTTATTGTCCATCTGTCTTCCTCACATCAAAGGGCATAATGTAGGAAATAGGTTAAGATGGAGAAACAGAAGGATCCTCAGCACCTAGTGCTATGTAGGTACACAGGAAATAGGTTCAAATGATTGGTTTTAGCTACGACCTTCCTCTCATAATTACTTTCTTTTCTCTTAATTAAAAGATTGGCAAGCAATGCAAGAATAATTTATCTGATCCATGCTGCCTGTAGCTGGGCCTGCTTAAACTTCCAAGGATAGCAGTTGGGAAAATATCTGTTAAAAGGGGTACACAGTGACATAGACCTGAATCCTGTTCATAGGGGACAAATAAGTATAATTAAAGTCCCAATTCTGTAAAATACACATGCTAGGCTTTACACATTATAATTCTCATTCATGCCTTTGTAGGCTGTGCAGCCAGAGTAGTATGACACCGTGGGAACATCTACATGCTAATTAATGACTGTGCATTAAGTTTAGCACTTGTATAATCAAGTACTAAATCAATGCATAGTAACTGGTGTTACTGTGCAGTAGCATCACTACTTGCCTTTTTAGTGCTGCTACTGTGCAGCTGCCTAATAATACTGCGCAGTAGTGTATTAGCACTGTTTGTGCTGTGACATGCTACTGCACAATATTATTAGGCTACTGCACAGTTAGCACCTCATGAAGATGTGGAAGAAGCAAGCCTTAGTAGTAAATGAGGATGTCATTCTGCCAACCACAAAAATGAAACAGAAATAAGAGATTCCAGTATTACTCCATTCCTAGCTTTGGAAGGAACACTGAGCTATTGTGCTTGCTCCCTGTGCACCTATACTCCCATCTGATGTCAGATGGTTTCAGCAGCTATGTGCTGGAGAAGTGATTGGCTAGTACTGGCATACCTAAGGCAGCTTGAATTCAGCTAGCTTTAGGGAATCAAGAGCTCCAAGTAGGCTGCTTGCAGTAAGAAGCAGTTTAGCTGCATCCATACAGTGCTGTGAGCAAGTTAATTGGCCATGTCACTCAGCAACGATAATTAGCCTGCCTGAAGCACTGCACGGGTAGCTTCCAGCTTAGAAGGCAGCCTGCCTCAGTAGCACAGTGTGCTTGGGGTGAGACTGCTTCCAAGCTTTGACATTTTGCCTTCTAAACATGATTTTCTTTGCAAAAGTTCCAGATGCTATGGCCTATTCTAGGCCCAAGAACCACTAATGAACTGATGAACCAGCTCAATACAGATCAAATATGCAAGCTTAAAAAATGCCATTCCTTTGAATACAAGGACCTAATTTAGATTCCATTTAAGTGAATTAAAGGACTCCATTGGATTTGATATGAAAATTGAATCATGTAGTCTGTATAACAGCCCAACCAGCCAGTAGGAAGGCAAAAGGAACATGTGTGGTTCCAACATCTTTTCTTGGGGATCTTATCTATTATTTGGTTTCAAGAAATTCTAATTTATTATGTAATAGGGCTGTCAAGCTGCTTTGGTGCTTGACTGATTGCCCAAAATTATTTACAACTCACAGGAGTGATCACTTTGGTTTGTCTTCTCTTCTGATCCAACAAGACTATTTTCCTAACACACACTGTTACTAATAATCATTTAATGGCGGTTCCTGTCCTTCCTGTGAGTACCCTTGAAAATGGATTACCACAGTAAATAAACTCATGGAAGAGATTATTGAGCAGGCTAACAAAAGACTCGGGTGGTTACAGCACTGACCACAGTGATTTATTGTTCTGTGTCTGCTATTGCATTAATAGAGTTAAAAAGAGTCTCCATATTTCTCATTAAAGAGTAAAGGTGGGATAATGCAGCTCTTTGCCAATATACCTGGCATTTATTAAGCACCCATAGATTACCATTGTAAAGTATGAAATGAGAAGGTAACAAAAGCCTTTTCATTATGTATCTATGTAATTTGCAAAAATACCACATGGATGTAAATAAAGGCAGAATTTGGGCCAGAATAAAAGGAAAGTTTGAGGGAAGATAGAACTGAAATTGTCCCAGGAGCTTAAAATGTAATAAAAATTCTATATTCTTTAACTCCAGCTCAGAAAGGTATTTAAACATTGACTTTACGCACATGAGTAGGCGTATTAATATCTATGAATGATTTAAAGGGTCTTAACCAGTTACTAAGGTCAATAGGAGTTTTTCAATTGAACTAAGTGAAGGCCAGATCATAACCAAAGCCAAGCATGAGCTGAAGTGCCAGCTCAGATTAGGGCTGTTGAGTAAAAAAGGAAAAATTCAAGTAGTTAGATGGCACTGGGAGCATCTACACATGGGCTTTACTGTGAGTTGACTAATTAGCTCTGCATTAAAGCATCACTGTCTACACATGTGCTGGTATTAGGGCACAGGAAATTAACTAACTCCACTGTAAGATAGTCCTGTTGGGGACAGTACTATCTAACAGCGGAGTCATTTAATGCGCTAAAAATGACTGCAAATGACTGCTGCACTGTGTTGGTGGTGACCGGGACAGCAGTGATTTCAGCTGGGGTGGAGCAGCCCTGGGCTGGAATCAGGCTTGAGGGGTCAGCCACATAACTCTGCAGTCTTGGCCCTCTTATGCCCCAGCCAGCCCTTCCTCTGCCCAAGGCTGATTCCCCAAGCCTGCTGCCAGCCTGGGGCTGTTCCTTACTGGCTCGAAATGCTGCTGTCCTAGGCACACATATAGACAATGTGCCTCGGGAATTTATCGTGTCGCATTAATTGCAGCCAGTGAAAAAACAGCCATCACTGGGAATATTTGAGGTATATTTGCCACACCAGCAGTTAGGAATGATGAAGCATTGCACAATATTCATTCAGAACCAGTTTAAAAAAAAGTTTTGCAGCCAGCAAATCTCCTTTAGACACCTACATTATCGTGGCAGGATTTTTAAAAGTGTTTATCATTCAAGGACTTGTTGTTTTCAAATCCTGGATGTTGTCTGATGCCACATGCCTGGAGAAGATGAAATTATTTTCTGAATGGATAATAATAGCATGAACACATGTGGAAAAATAAAGAAGCAGTAGGGAAATTAAAATGCTGGTCCAAAGGAAAACTAAATAAGCAATGCTAGTCGGATTCAGACAGCATGGAAAAAAACCCAAGACAATCAGTAAACGTAGGAAGTAACATTGTTTTCTAAGGGCTACAGTTCATTAATTTAGCTGAGGCTGTGAGCTTATTGTAGTCATGAAAAGCCCACAGAAATGGATATTCTGTTGATGGATAAAAAAGGGAGTATATAAAGAACTAAATATTTTATTTGAAGCATTTAGAAGAATTTGCAGTGCAACAACCTAGACAAAGGAGCAATTCTAAAACTCTAAAAGAGAGTGGATCAGGAGGAAGATAAAAGGAATTAAAAATGAAGCAAGGGAAGTGAATTCTTGATTTTAATATCATAACTGTTAAGGAATTTAGCAGAGATGGTGTGCAGTCTGATTTAGGTTGAAGGACGGAGAAGAACAATATGTTTTAAAGTTGCAAAAGCATGGAAAAGATTTTATCTGTTTCTAATCAGGAGAGACTTTTGGTAGTTCTGGTGAAGATACACAGTGGGTGCATCTACACATGTGTGATAGATTTTTTCACCTCCTCAGCTGCCTTTGACATTGGACACCTCCAAGGAAGAAGACAACCTAATCTGTACGTTGCAGAGCAATGCTCTCACAAAAGGACTCTCAGATTCCCAGGGGAATATACTTGCAGCCTCTATCTCCCAAGTGTAAATTGAAGTTTATTTTCTACCTAGGAGCACTTTTACAATCTGTGAACTCTCCTCAGCCTGATAAAGAGTGTGTGCCTGAATGTTAGCAAAGAAAGGAACATTTTTCTACTACTTAGTTGGTCTAATAAAAGATATCATCTCTGAAGCAAGAGCTGTGTGTATCTCTTCTCTCAGACCAACATGGCTACCAAATAGATCCCTGACAGTAAATTCTAGTGATTATCATGTCAGAGTTTATTGCTCCAGGGAGCCATGTTTACATGTGCACCTGGGACCACAGCACATTGAAATGAGATGGAGCAGCCCCAGCTGGCAGGAAGACTAGGAGCCAGCCTGGGGCTGCTCCGACCCAGCTTAACTTACTGTAGAGGGGCTGGCTGGGGCACAAGGATAGCTGCCCCGCCCAGCCCCAGTTCCTAGTTCTTTTATTTTTTTTAAAGCCTCATGCTCAGCAGCTTCTGCAGGAGCTGTTAGGGTTTTGGGGGGCTCGTGGTAGAGCCCCCAATGCATTGTGGGGTGGTAGGGGGCAGTGGGGAATGCCCCCTGGCTGCCAGGAGCTGGTGAGTGCGGAGTTTTTTTTGTTTTTTCTTTAAAGTAGCCAAGACACTGGGGCCGAGTGGGGCAGGCATTGACGGGGCTGGGAAAGCTAATGAGCAGTAAGCAATTTTTATCAGGTTCTACATGTCCAGCACCAGCCTTGCCATTTGCTCCTGTGGTCACAGTAGGGAGGTTCAGGGTCCAGCTCTAGCTGCCAGAACTTGACAGCAGCACAAGCGGCCACCTGGGATGGTGTTCCTTGAGGACAGGTGGCTCCCCTTCCAGCTGCGCCAGTGCAGGGCTGTTTGTGCAGGCTGAGAGGTGCCTGAGCCACTACACCCTGCTGATGATGATCCTCTGCTGCTGATCCTCTCATGGATGGCCTTCTGTTGCTCCAACACCCTCTCAAGCATTAGGTATGTGGAATTCCACCAAGTCTTCACATCCTGCATGATTTTGTGCTGCGGGATGTTCAGCTCTGCTCGTTTGTCCCACAGCATCTTGCCCCCCTTGATGCTCTGGTGGAAGTAGACTGCCACTTTCCTGCATTTGGAAATGAGCTTGCTGGTGGTATTGGCACCATCACCAGCAGCCCTGTCCCCCTCCAAGGCATCCCTGAATATGAGGTGGAATTTGTGCACACGGTGGATGCCAACCAAGTTGGCATCACAGATTGCCTTGACCATATTGGCCTCATTGTCAGTGACCATGAACCCATGGAAGAGCTCACCCTGTCCAGTGAGCCACCCCTGCACTAAACGTTTCATGGCCCCCATGATATTTGTTGCCATGTGGGACTCATCTATCACCTCACCGTGGAGAGCCCACGGCTGACCTGACTGGTCACACCAGTGCTGTGTGAGGGAGAGGTAGGCATAATCTCCACCCTGGCTGCTCCAGATGTTCAAGATGAAGCATAAGGCCACTGCGGACTTGCCTTGTGCAGGTTCTCTCTCAAGTGCTCTCTGCATGCCTCATACAGGGAGGGCACCAACCTCCTGGTGAAGGTGATGAGTGCAGACACGTGGTACGATGGGGCCATGAGTGCCATTAGACTCCTGAACCCTGGCCACTCAACTAAGTAGAGGGGTGGCCATCCACAGCAAGAATCTCCTCAATGATCTGGGTGATCTTGCTTGCCCTTGCAAAGCACCCCCCTTTCTGTCCACCTTTCCCCCAGTGTTCCAGGGTGGCCTGCCTCTGCTTTGGGGGGAGCGGGGCTATGGAGTGAGAAGGGGACTTTCCTTTGGGCACACTCCCACTGGTGTCAGGCTGACGAGGACCAAGGGCAAGGTGGTGGTGCCTGCAGAGTTGCATCAGCACCATGGTGCTCATGTGTTTTGTTCCCTTGCCCCAAATGGTTTTGGCTCATCAGTGCAGGCAGATAGCATATGTGAGATTATGAAATTGAAAAGAATAAATCAATTAATATAACAAACAAAAAGGTCTAGAAGGAAAGCAAAAGGTATCGCGGAATCCCACTTGCTAGGCTAGCAAGTAGGAAATCAAATCAATGGTAGCAGTAGCCTTTCTTGTCTAATGCTCCTGAGCTTCTTGAACATAGCTCAGTAACTGTCAGACCCCAAGGCAGAAAGCAGGCTAGTTCAAACAATGCTGCCTTTTATGCTGTTTTTTGATCCCTCCCCCAGACCACTGGGATTGGAAGGGACCTCAGGGAAGGATCTCAGTCACTGGCCAGCTACAGTCAATGTCAGAGAGGTCCTTCCTGCCTCTTCCCCTCTATTCCCCCTCCCTTTCCTCGTTTTCTGTTTCTCTGCAGGCAAGCCCAGCTTCAGCTTCAAAACTCAAAATGCTTCAAAACTTTTTAAATGTTTTGACTGCCCTCATTTTGTTTAGAAGCTGTTTCAAAGCTTTCCATTTCAATTTCACAGTTTCCAGCTTCAAACTAGTCAAAACAGCATTGAAACAAAATGGCCAGCAAAATTGTGCACAGCCCTAGTAGCCAGGATATAGCTAGCCAAATAAAAGAGTTGACAGTTGTACTTCACAGAAAGCTTGGTAGAATTTTTACCAGAACCCTTGGGCCAAGGTTTTAAATATGGGAGCCCAGGTAGATTACTTACGGGTCAGGTGTCTACTATATGCACAAGAGGGACAATACTCTGTATGCTAATACCAAACTTCTGTGCCCATATTTTACACACACGCTCTCATTTTTTGGGTAGTTTCCTCATTTCCACCTGATGTAGCTCTAGTCCCACAACTAACTCTAGGTGGGCTCACGATTCAGTTGTCATAGACTCAGTAGCAACACTAGAGCTATAGTTGGTGGTAAAGTAACCTTCTCAGGAATGTATGTTGGCATTTAGGGTGCAAACAGAAGTGACACTTTTGGCCAAATCTGGCCACAAAAAGCAGTTTATAGCCATGACCAAACACAAGTGCACTGCTGTAGACAGCTCCAAAAATGGCCAATCAGGTGTGAATCTGACCCTCCATTGCATGAGGAGTCAGATGAAGATATTTCAAAACAAAATCTCTTCTGGAATTTCTGCCTGTGTTGCCTGCCAGCCCCAATCTGCTTTCGGAATGGAAAGAGGGAAAAGGAGTAAAGGGAGTTTGGTCCAGAGGGTTTTCAGCCCCTGCTGGAGGGTGGGGCAGGTGTATTGGAGCCTCTCCCTGAGGTGGGGAAGGCTTCAATTCACCCACCCCACCCTCAAGAGCTGGGTGGAAAACCCCTAGAATGAGCTCCCTCTGCTCCCTTTCCCTCCTCCTATTCTGAAACAGGGACAGGCTGGGAGAAAGGAGGGGCCATTGCTAGGGAAAATTGGCTACAGGCTTACAGACAGCAGTTAGATTCCCCTCCCCCCTGGAACCAACAGGGAACTTCTGTTTGTTCCAGGGGATTATTGTAACTAAGAGCACTTCCTGGAAATTGTTCTCAGTTACAGAGGGGAGATACACTTCTGTCTGAACCCTTAGAGGCTAAGTACAAAAATTCAGATGGGTTAGGGAGAGGTGAGATTGCATTAAAAATGTTCGCCTAATCTAAAATAAGTCAGGATGGGGAGGTCTAGCAGTGGGGTTGGGAGAATGGGAGAGGGGGCATGGATTGGGGCTTATGAGGGGATTTTGGGTGCAGGTGGCATCCATGGGAAGGATCAGAGGGATGGGAGGGCAGGTGGCATCCATGAGATGGATTGGGATGTGGGGCAGGTGGGATCTGCAGGAGGGATCAGGGGATGTATGGAACAGGTGGCATCCATGTGGGATTAGGGTTATCATGGGAGCAGACAGTATCTGCAGGAGGGATTAGAGCCAGGAGGGATCTGTGGGAGCAACTGGGGGGATTAGAGGGTCAGATACCATCTGCAGAGGGATTGGGGGGCTCTTAGGATTGACAGGACTGCTTAAGGGGATCAGGGGGACAGGCAGAATCTACAGAGAAATCTGGGAGATTAGGGTGGGGGGGCAGGCAGGATGTGTGGGAGCCATCAGGGAGATTGTGGAGGGTTAGCAGGTGAGGGGGGTTGGGGGGGGGTGGGGTGGGGTGGGGTTGGTGGGATCAGGGGGTCTCATGGCATCAACAAAGGAGTTGGGTAGGACCAAGGGCAATTTTTAGCCCTCAGATCTTCCAGCGAATTTACCCCTCATATCTCCCCCACTCCAGGAATTACTTCTGTATAGGGTGGTCATCATAGAGGACCTGTGTTCTCTATTGATATGAAATTGGACATAAAGGCATCGGGCTTTGAATCCATAGAGGATAGAGGACAAAGTAGCAGAAGACTGGAATGTCCTGTATGATGGCCACCCTACTTCTGTAGCTCCAGATGGGGGAGGAATGCTGATAAAACCAGCACCTGGAGTGGCTTGCAGGATTGGGGGTTGGGGAGCAGCTGGTCTGGGTGGGGTGCGGGGTGTGAGAGGCCAGGGGAATAAAAATAGCCCAGTGCCAGGAGCAGGGAAAGGAAGAGAGCACTCCTGGGCCTGGGGTGAGTGGCTGGGGCTACACAGGTAACTGTACACAAATTTCACTGCTGGTTTAATCTAGATTAATTAAATTTGAGTGCACATCAATCCAGGCCTACCTTAGACCTGGTTCCACCATTTTTAGACTGATTTATGCACACAGAACTTTTGTTCTATTACAGATTCAGATTGATTTCTGGTCATTGAGACCAGGTCTAAGTGTAAGGTCTGCGCCTGGGAAAACTAAATTAGATCAAGTGGCCATTTTGAATACTATCTACTCCCGACCTCCCAAACTGAATATGTGCGCTTAGCTGTATATAAACCAAATAGATAAGCATTTTTCTCTATGAATAAGTTAAGAATCTAAATGGACAGGGCTGAAAGGCCTGCTGGATTTTATTTCACCTCAGGTTATATGTAAACTTGACACAAAGGGCATCCATGAATGTTTGAGTCTATGTTTGATTTCATTGCCCTCCAAACCTTCAGATTGTATGAAAAGCTAATTTATTTCACTATATTTGTGATGCAAATGGAATAAAACTAAACATTGGAAGGGTAAAAAGAAGCTAGGCAATAAAATGAGCCATTTGGGGCCTCATAAATTTGCACTGAAAAAATGAATTATTTGTTGTGGTCTGCTTTGCTTTGTGAATATTTCCAACACTATCTCCACAAAATCCATCCATCTTTCTTTTCATCCTTGCTGCTTTCTGGAGAAAGAAAGAGATATTTGAATGTGCTTTTGATGAGCTGAACCAAGGTTCTCCTTTATTCTCTGTTTCTGTTCCCTGCAAATTGGATTTTATAAGTAAAAATGATTTCAGAACCTAGCAAATCTTCTTCCCTCATCTTTCTCTCAAATGAAACATGCAGATATTCAGTTTCTGAAATTCAGAGGACACAATTATTTTAGGTATGTTCAGGTGATAATCCAGGCAGCCATCATTTTTTACAGTAGGAAGACTGTGTCAAACAAGTTTCAGAAGTTTTGCATCATTATACTCTCATTTTGAAGTTGATGGAAAAGATGTTATAACACCCTTTGGGTGCATCTACATGTGCAAAAAAGCACCATTAAATTTAGTGCAAATTAAGATAATGTGCATTAAGTGATTTTTGGGAGGTGTCTACATGTGCAGAGATTTGGGACTAAAGTTAGTGTACTTGGCACTAAAGTTAGTTCTAAGCCCCTTCATCCCTAACATGTACCCCTGTGGCCACTGTGGGGGGGGGGGGGGGGGGGGGGACCGCCGCCCCTGAGGCCACTGGGGGGGGCTCCAGCCTCTGGCCACATGGCTGCCAGCACTTGGCAGCCATATCAAAGTTCTGATCCCTAGCCAGCTTCTTCCCTGCCCAGGGTATGCCTGCACAGCACAGGGGCAGCATGCACAAGCTCCCTCCATGCCCACCCTCCCTCCCCACATCAGGGCTACCCTTGCCCCTGCCAATGGTGACCAGTGGCCCACTGTTCTAGCCTGGCCCCAGGCAGTTATAACCAGCACCCTGCACTGCTGCTAGCCATGGTGCCAGCCCTCCTGGTCCCAGCAGGCTCTGTGCAACCACCAGTGGTGGCTAGGGCACTGGCTGCAGGAGGCCCTGGCCAATCCCCTCCTCCCGCATTCCTTACTCCAGCCCACCTGCTGTGCCACCCACACACCCCCTACCCCCTAACTACCTCCACCACCACTCTCAGGACACACATGGGTGAAACAAACAAAAAAAATATTGCCTTAACAACTCCCACCTCCATCCCTCCACCATCAACAAATGGTACCCCTCCACCACCCTCCCCACCCACCAACAGTTAAAAAACAACTTACATAAGGCAAACTATATACATGAGGAAAACTATATGCACATTGAAAATTATTTACAATATTTTGGCTGTTAAAGCCCAGAGTAGGGAGCTGTGAGGGCTTCCTAGGGGGAAGAAACCCTGGGCAGGTGCACAGTACTTCAGACCCTGGGTGTTCCCTGACAGGCTTGAGGGCCATGGGGACCACAGCACATGGTGGTGTCCTCATGTGGGGCTGGGTCTTCAGCCACATAGTTCAGGGAAGAATGGTGGGGCAGGGCCCAGGAGGGTGGCGGCAGGTCTGGGGTGGAGCCAGGGGATCCAGTGGGCAGGAGCACACTAGGGCCTCCTCCCAGGGCCAGACAGCCACCTGCTGTGGGGTGGGGTGGGGTGGGGCAAGGAGCCCTGTGGGGTCATGGGTGGTGGTCTGGCAGTAGGGGACATGTACATGGACACCAAGGACAGGACGGTCTCTATGGCCTCATGGTTGGAATCCCCTGCTGCTGGAGCTGCTCCAGGTGCTTTAAATCCAGAGCCTCCAGGCAAGCCAAGTGGTCCTGCTGTGCCTGGTCCTGCACCTCTGCCCAAGTGACATCCTCTGTCCACCAGGTCTGCTTCCACACTTCCTGCACCTGATCCCACACATTCTGCTCCTCCACAGCAACCACCAGCCACTGGAGGAGCAGGGTCTAGTCCTTGGTGCACCACTGGCACAACTGTCACATCTGGAATGCTCCAGCAGTGGGTGGCAGTTACTCTGGAGCAGCATCCCTGTGTGGGGTGGGGTTTCTCCCCCATGTCCAGATGTTGGCCCTACAGAGGCAAGAGACATGAGCCTTTTTTGAGAGTTTGCAACATTTCAGAGATAAGATGCTCTGCATCAGGGTCCATGTGCTGTCCAGCCTCAGATCAGGGGTTGGCCATGCACAGGGGCCCATGGACCATAGTAAGGTGGCCAGACAGGCCTGGACCCTGGCAGCTACCAACTGAGCCCTCCATCCACCCTTCCTTCCCTGGGGCCAATGGCCCACTGGGTGCTGGCTGCAGGTAGCCTTCCTCCCCCACCTCCTTCCCAGGGTGGGCCAAACCAGGATGCTGGCAGCACCTGCTGCCCTGGCTCCAGACATCACTCCCCCCTCTCTCCCTGCTGGCCAGCTGCTCAGCTGTGCTGATATCCAGCCCACGGTGTCTGGTCTCAGGGTGCACATGGCTCCCAGACAACTGGGGTGAGAAGCTAGACAACCCCCCCCCCTCCCCACACACACAAGGTGACCAACCCCTTGCACCGCCACTGTGCCCCAAGCATGCCTCTGCTGTGCATGCCCCAGGCAGCACACAATGAGATGTTTGTGCAGGTGGAGGGGTGCCCAAGCTACTCCTCCTTGCTTCTGCTGATCTTCCTGGTGTCCTGGGCACACTTACTCTCCTGGTTCAGGACCCTGAACTATGATGGTGTGGGGGGCAAGTCTGAGCACCAAAATGCAGGTCAGCTGCTGCATAAAGGGTATAGACTCTTGCGCATAACCAGATCAATGATTGAAGTTGGTCACTGCCATCCACTGTATCTGCAAGACCTTGACCTTTACACAGCATTGCTGCAATGACGAAGAGTGCCCTTTCTCCTGCATCCCACCTGAAAGGGCCCCATAAATTTGGACATTTGAGTGCCTGCCCCATGCAAATTCCCTCTGCACATCAGCACAGCCCCAGAATGCCACAAGGTCATACACTTCCTCCCAGGTCCAGTTTAGAGCCTTAGCAGTTGGCACAAGTATGTGTATGTGGTACAGCTGGGGCTTGAAGGGGAGGAGAATGATAACATGATCATCCTGTGCCCAATCTCTGGGCCCTGGTGCTGCTGTTCCTGCTTGGCCCAGCACTGAGGCACAGCCAGGGAGTGGGAGCCACATGGCAGAGGCACAGGACCTGCAAGCACAGGAGACAGCTGGGGGTGAGCAGCAGCAGGGAGCAAGTGCTGGACCTTCTGGCAAAGATAGCCAGGCAGCAGCACTGAAGTAACTCAGGGGTGGATAAAGGGTGTAGCAAGCTGCAGCCTTTTATAACACTCACCTGTGGCCAAGCAGCAGCTCTGGAGAGGGGGCAGGTCAGGCAGATACAGCCTCTGGCCTGTCCAGGGGGGCAAATGAGGTCTTCTGGGCTCCTGGGGAGTAAATAGACTCCTCCAGGCTCCTGTGCAGTGTGCCCCAGGCCACAAAACAGATAGGAGCTGCCAGTGAGCAGCCCAGGCCTGGGGGAGGAGAAGTGCCCAGCCAGGAGCTCTGGGGCTTCCTTGGTCCCTGTTCCTTCTCCCTGGGTGCATCTATGCCCAGAAAGTTAGATTGTGTTGTTACTGTATTGATAAAGCTCACCACAGGCATGTTTCCACACGCAGGGACATACACTTGCAGCAGCGAAAAAAAATTAGCAGCACAAATCTGTGTGTCTACTTTTTGATGTTGCACACACCCCTGAATGCATGCTTTGGTCTGGGGTAAATTGCCCCATTTGGGGAAACTGCCTTTTCCCCATTCCTCCCAGCTTCTGGCAGGCTGAAAGAGCTGGGGCAGAACTAGAAGATAGGAAATGCTTTGGCCAACACCCAGAGTATCTCTAGGAAGGACTGAACCTCTGTGTCTTCTGCCAATGTTCCTGTGGCATGTGGTGAACTGAGCCGCATAGCTTTTTTTGCAGCTTTTAAAACATTTTATTTTATTTTATTTTTTTTACTACCTGGGTTTCCCAGTAGCAAATTTTGCCTGTGCACTGCAAATATGCAGTGTGGGACATATTAGTGTGCCAGGCTTGAAATTTGTGGTGCTGCAAAGAGGTTTGCAGTGCCACAAACTGTACATGCCTGGACATCTGGATCTGGCCCATAGGTACAAGGGACTGAATAATTAGCATGACTCTGAAGACAACCTTCCTGATGTGGTGTGATTTCAGTAAACTTTGTAACTTATTAATCTAGCTATTTCCAAGTACTAAAAATGTGTGTGCTGTCCATTGTTAATGTGTTTATGTATGGGTCATATATTAAGTGTGGCTTTGAAAGAAATTTTTAAAATGACACAATTAAATTCTTTATGAATTTTGGCTGTAAACCTAAAGAGTACCAATTTTCTGATTTTGCTGTCATTGAAATCAATGTCAAACCTTCTACTAATTTAAATAATCTAGGGTCCATATCTTAATCTACGTGAACCTATTTTAAAGTGGTATAACTAGCAGAGTTAGTCAGAAAATTTACAACTGTATGTTTTTGGCTTTTGGGTTTTCTTTTACTCCACTGAGCAAATCCATGTTAGTAAAATTGAAACATTCTGTACAGAAGTCAATTTAACAACAATAACATTCAGAATAATAAATGAATGGAAAATTCCAGGAAAAGGAAAAAGTTCTTTGGAGGAAAATGTTCTTGGAGAGGATACTTTGAGTTTTCCATTTTAAAATTATTTTATATTTATTTTTTCTAATATAGATTATACCCAAGAATATAAAATGATATACAGTTAAAACTGGATCAAAATATTTCAGCTTAACAAAATGACCCAAATGAAAATGTTTTCTGGAATTTAGGGAGAGGGTGTTTTATTTTTTTGTTTTGTCCTGATTTATAATGGAAACAAACATTGACATGTCAGAATTTTCTACAAAATTGAAATTCTTAGTTTAGCCCAAATTTAAGCTGATTCCGTTTGCCAGAATTTCAGCTGCTCACTTTTAGCACCAAAAATGGAATCAACTAAGCAGGTGTTCTGACAAATATTGATATCATTACATTTCTTGGGGTTTTGAGCATATTGTATTTTTCTTCAAGAGCTGTTCAAGGAAATTATGTCTGATTTTCCAAAGTGCAAAGTAAACATCGCATTTCTTCCTATTTTCAGCTGTATTAATATTCATATATTTGCCAATTTGATCTTGTAATTTGCAGTTTGAAATGTATTCATTCTGCTTTTTTCAGATCTTTTCTGAGTATCAAATCTTAATTATAATTATGTTTCCAACCTTTTTTTAAGCATTTTTTGTCCTCATAGATATCAAAACACTTTACAAAGGAAGTCAGTATCATTATCTGCATTTTATAAGAAACTGAGGCAATGAGAGATTAAATGACCCAGTGGGCACATGACAGAGTGAGGAAATGCACTCTTCTCCTGAGACTCATTCTAATGATTGATTTGTAAGAACTAAAGGTGGTATGTTTTGGACAGGAAAGGGGAGTTGTTGTTTTGATTTTTGTTTTGTTTTCAGCAAAGCAAATAAGAAATTTCTCATTTCATTTTTTGATTTGAAAACCAAGAACCTCTTTCAAAATCAGATGGGAACCAGGAGGAAAATGTATTTTTTAATAAACCTATCTCATGCGTTTGAGGTCATATTTATAGATTTTCAATATAAAAAAGGATCCTTATGTTTATCTATCCAATGCTCTTGTAGATCACAGGCTCTAGCGGTTCACTCAGGGATTCCTGCAGTGAAAAAAATCACTCTTCCCCACTGACTAACTGAGGTTTTTTTTAAGTCAGTGGCAAGTTCTGCCTAAAGGAGAGATTGATCTGGCAAGGGGTCTTTTTCTCTTTGCAATGCATTCCTTTCTCCCTATGTAAAAAGTTTACTTGCAAAATGTTATTTAAACCTTGATGGCAGGCTTCCAGGAAGTGGAAAGCAAACTCAAATATTTTGGCTGACTTCTGACTTTTTTCAAGTTTCTTTTTTGTTTCTGGTTTGAAATGTGTAGGCTGTCAATCTTGAGTGTAAAATAGTCATTTCAGACTTGTTTTGTTTTGCTTTAAATCATTTTGAAATGAGCAAGTAATTAAAATGAGAAAAGCAGCTGCTGTTCAAGGATAATAATTGCTGGGTTTTGTTGTGTTTTAAGCATTCATTGCTTCTCAAGGAATAGTAGCGACTAGAATACATGGTCACATTTCAGTAGGACTCCCAAGATCCTCATTGTCATCTCTATTTTGCATAGTACTAAATATTCAGGTCCTAATCCAGTGTAAACCAGGCTAATCCAATGTGAACCTCTGTCTCCCTCTAGCATTTAGATCATGCAAAGATCTTCAAAACTAGGTTTAAAACTATATTGGGATTTGAAAACCATATGGTCCATGTTGGACTTCGTTACTAACTGGCTTTATGACCTTGGGTCACTTCTTTTTTCTGTGTGTCTGTTTCTCCTACCATTCTATAATTATCTAAAGAAATTATGAGTCTTAGGGGGTAAGGACTATCTCATGCATATACGGAATTCCTGGTACAATGGGCCCCAGTCTTACTGGAGGCCTCTTAATGTTTCTGTAGCTCATGTAATCATAGTCAAACTAAAGACAACTCATTTACTTTGCTGAACAATCTCCTAAGCAATGGGACCATAATATTTTTTATCCAAAAGGATTGAGACCTATAACACCTCTACATGTATTAAGTATTTTGAATTTTCTTATTATTGAAAAAAATGATAGCAGATGCAAGAAAGTATCAGGTCTTGTTGACACTGGATTTATGACCCAGATACCTTGTCCAGATAAACCGAAAACTTTCAGACTGACCACAGCCTCTCTATTCAATAACAGGGAAAAGTTATTGATACAAAGTGATAGCAGATGAGAATAATTCAAACAATTCAGGGTTCACAGAATCAAGGTATGTCTGGCCAGTATGTGAGCTTGACTCTGAGGTTTTCTTTTGTATGTCAGATGAAAGCAGCCTGGAAGTCAGAGGCTGAGCACCACCCCCCTCCCCGGGGTGGATGAGATGGGTTGGTAGTGTACCCTCTGTCCATGGTGGCCTTAGGTTCCCCTCTCAGGGGCCCCTTTGCTGCTCTGGAATCCCTCCTGTTGTATTCTTTCTTTCTTCTAATGACTCTATCCCTGGGTATTGTTGATTGGTCTCTCTGTAGTCATCATACTATCCATGTTCTGTCCTGTCAGCATATTTCTTTGTTTCACAAACCCATCACATGCACATATCCTAATTTAGACATTACCAGTTTCTCCTAATTTGGTCTATTCCCCAAAGCTAGAAATCTTAAGGGCCCTGAAGTTGGGCACTGTGACCTGGCATTAGTGCTGCAAAGTCAGGGTGTGCAAAATGGGCTGTATTTGATTTGGATTGGGCTTCAATCGGGGGACAGTGATTCAATTAGTTGATTTGGCTGAATCCAAATCTGAAGATTTGATGCTGATTCAGAGAATCAGTGATTCAGCCATAGAAACAGCTTTAAATGTTTTTCCTACATACCTCGATGCACCAGGCATGGCTCATGAACGCTGCGATGGTGGGGTAGATAGAGCCTCTAACAGGATCATGGGTGCGGGGAGGAGGCCCGCATGCTCAGCAGTGGATCCGGAAGTGAACTGGAAGTATTTCTGGTCCACTTCTAGGTCCACTGCCAAGTGCATGGGGGACCCCCCCCCTCCGCACCCTGCCCAGCTCAGCGATCAGCCATGGGGGGGACCCTGGGTGCCCCCCTAAACCCAGGAGGTACCAGTTGCTAAACCAGGGGACGTGGGAAGGATCCCCCATGCAGTCTGCAGAGGATCCAGAAGTAGACTGAAGTGCTTCTGGTCCATTTCCAGATCCACCACTGAGCACACTGGGGACCCCACCCTGCGCTCCTATGGGACACTGCATCCACCCCACCATCTCAGTATTCACAAGCTACCTGATACCTTGAGCTATGTAGAAAAAAACATTTAAAGCTGTGTCTATGTCTGAATCATTGAATGTCTCCAAATTGATTTGGAGGGTTGTAATTCAATTTGGAGATATTTATGGATCTCCTGATTTCATTTGGATTTGGAGATTCAGCCACCGAATTGGGCTGAATCTCTGCTGAATTGAATCAGTGACCAAAGCTTCACACAGCCCTACTGCACAGCCCTACTGGCCCTTCGCACAGCCCTACTGTCTTTTACCTCTTTTATGGAGCAGTGTGGCACATGTCTTCAATTTCCTAACCTGTCTGTCTACTTGCTGCTTCCTTGGGTCAGACACAGTGGACCTTAAAGGACACTGTCACAAACAGGCTTTTAGAAACCAATGAACCCTTGCCATTGCCCTGAACCATTGTTCTAATGTAATACCTACTTTACGTACAAGACAATTCCCAAAAGCAAACCTCTAAATATCATTATCTAGCAATCAGCAGTAAAATTATATTTTATTGTTCATTAATGCAATACCCTGTCAGCATCTCTTTGACCAGATTCTTAGAAATGGACAAATATCTTAAACCCCTTTTGTATGCGTGGGGGAAGAAAGCACAGTGCTTACTGATTTATAATGACATTATTTTGACCTGTATTCCTCTGAAAGAAGTCTTCAGTAAATCTCCTTTCAGCTTTAACATATCTCATTATATCAATACTGTGCACGTCTGGCAACTTATTTATTCACCATAAGGTTTCTTTGGGGTTTACTCCTTCATATATTTGTGCTGGATTTTATTAATGGTTTTGTACAAAAATGAAAAAAAAAAATGAAATTAAACAAACCTAATCTTTCAATGAGGTTTCAAACAACTAAGATCCATCCGTCTATGTGCCCCCTCCCTTCAACACCCTTTAAAGCTATGTTACAGGGTTAATTACTCATTTAAATAATTGATTAACTCACTGTGCATTCTTTTTCTCTCTCTACTATCTTTTCATGAGATCATCAGGTCTTGCCCCTTGCCCAAAAGGCAGAACGTCAGCTGGGGTCAGATCATCCAGCAAGATAAGCATCCAAGCTTTTCTTAAAGGTATCCAGAGTAGGTACTTGGACCACTTCTGCAGGGAGTCTATTCCAGAGATACAGGTGGTAAAGAAGTTTTCCCTTACATCCAGTCTAAAATGGTCTTCCAGAAGTTTGTGACCCTTAGGCCTTGTCTTCTTTTGAGGTGCCTTGGGGAACTGATGTTCTCCCAGTTCCTGATGCACACCCCTTATATACTTATAGACTGCCACCAAGTCACCCCTGAGCCTTCGCTTTTCCAGGCTGAAGAGTCCTATGCCTCTCAGCCTCTCCTCATAAGGCCTGTTTTCTTGATCTCTAATCATGTGTGTGGCTCTCCTCTGGACACTCTCAAGCTTCTCCACATCCTTTCTAAAGTGTGGAGCCCAGAACTGGATGCCGTACTCCAACTGCAGTCTCACCAAAGCCGAGTAAAGTGAGAGAATGACTTCTTGGGTCTTGGTTGAAATGCATCGGTAGATACAAGCCAGAGTTTTATTTGGTTTACCAGCTGCGGCATCACATTGGTAGCTCATGTACATCTTGTGGTCCATCATGACCCCCAAGTCTCTTTCTGTCATGATGCTAGTGGGTGTAGCACTGTGGAGCCTATAAGTATGATGCAGGCTTTTTTTCTTCCAAGGTGGAGCAACTTTGATTTCTCTGTGTTGAATGTCATCAGCTTTTGATATGCCCACCTTGCAAGCTTGTCCAGGTCGGCCTGAATTGCCAGCCTATCCACTAGAGTGACCACACTTCCCATAATTTAGTGTCATCCACAAACTTAGCCAGTCCACTTCTGACACCCGAATCCAGATAATTTATGAATATATTAACAAGTACTAGTCTGAGTACTGAGCCCTGGGGGATGCCACTGGTCACCACGGACCATGTTGACTTGGTTCCATCGACTATCACTCTGGGTCTGATCACAAATCCAGTTCCCCAGCCGTCAGACTGTAAGGCAAGATTAATCTTTGAAGTTTATGTGAGTTTGTTTTATTTAATGCCCCAGATGGCTTCACAGTACCTTTTAGAAAATAAGATCTCTTTCC
>NW_005842093.1:499127-499790 GCF_000455745.1 Alligator sinensis | reverse complement strand
TCCCTAATCAAATCTTTTGTGTTCTTTTCCTTCTGCCTCTCTAAATAAGGCATGTCTGAAATTTACCATCAACTCTTCAGAAATCCTTCTGCTTATGCCTATTTGGGGAAAACAAAAACAAAACAAACAGACAAAAAAACCCTTCATGCTGTATATTCCTCAAAATCATTATAGTAGAGAGTAGTCCCTTTCCCTCTGCAATGAAAAATTTCAATCAAAAGAAAACATTATGGTTTTAGACATACATTTTAGTGGAGAATTTGTATTTCTTTGAGAAGAGTTGAGTTGAGTTGAGTTTTGGATTTCTGCAAACAAAAAGTGATTTTTTTAAATGTGAAACTAAAAATTTTGTAGCCCAAATCAACCATTTTCTGATGCAAGAGGGAAGCAGATCGTTTCTGTCATTTTTTTTCCACACACAGTTGAAATTCTTGGTGTTCATTAAAAAGTTTTAAGGAAAAAAAAGTAACCAGCCCTTAATATGCAATGAACAGCTCCCTTGGACATGGAAAATAGAGGTAACCTAAGCTGTTTTGTTTTGTTTTTTTAATATTTTGGCTTTTAACAGGTTTTCAGGCCATCAAGGATTAGATGCTAACTCTAGGCACAGTTCTAAGGCTGTAATGTATATAATCTATTCCATTTCAGGTCCATCCCTAGGGA
>NW_005842093.1:472917-498261 GCF_000455745.1 Alligator sinensis | reverse complement strand
GGAAAGACTGTGACTGATAAACCTATGGATGAGCAAAACCCCCAGAGCAAGAGGGCCACTGCAGGGGCTTCACACATCCCCAAGCCCTAGGGATCAAGGTAGCTATGATTCCCAGAGAACGGGGGTTTCATGCAGCCATGATTCCCAGAGCCTGGGGGTTTTACATACCCCTGAGTGGATCTCAGCTGCCTTGATCTTCAGGGCCTGGGGGTTTTATGCTGGGTATGGTGCATCCCTGAAGTTGGGATACCTGTCAGCTGATGGGGCTCCCAGCTGCAGATAAGACCCTGCTACATGTGTAGATTAAAACTTGATAACAACCAGCTATAAAGCTAGTACACATTTTCAAGGTCTAACTGTATAGCTGGTTGGAGCTTTTCATTGTGTGATAGCTACTTTGTCTGTATAACTTGTCTCCAGGAAATTACATAATTATCCAGTTAATCGCATAATATCTACAATGTGTAAAAGGGACCTTGGATATTTAGGTGCTTTTGAACATTTTATGCCAAATTGCTTTCTAAAATATGGTGTAATGAAAGGAACTTAACAACCAAATATCAAATATTATGTTTTCATGCTATTTATGACTAGTTTTTCTTCTGCATCTCTTCAGTATGTTTGGCAGGGTTTTTGTTTTTTGGGTTTTTTTCTTCCAGAATACAGTATGGTTGTGTGTTGTAATATTCAAGGACTATTTTATCTCAAAGACCAAAGTACTCAAAACAACCATCCTTGACCTTCAACATACCAATGAATGTCATCCTTGTACACATTGAGGAAAACCTCCAGACTGCACTGAATGTCTTTGGAGAAGTCTCCTGAACATTGGGCTTCTCACTCAACATCAAGGAGATTACATTTCTCTATCAGCCTGACCCAGGCCATGAATGTGACTCCCCTCCCAAAATTAACATTGAGGGAAAGACCCTGGAGGTAGTCGAGCATTTCCCATACCTTGGTAGCCACCTTTCTCAGAGCGTGAACGTTGATAAGGATATACAGCACAGGATCCAGTGTGCAAGCGCCTCCTCTAGGAAATTGCTTTGGCATGTATTTATTCATTGTGATCTCTAGAAAGACACCAATATCCAGGTTTGCAATGTTATCATCATTCCCACTCTCCTCTACAGATGTGAAATGTGAATGATCTACCATCACCTTCTCAAGAATTGAGTTGGTGACCCTCAAGCACCAACTTCACTAGACCAGACACTGAGTATGGATGCCCAACTCTCATCTCCCAAAACTAGCGCTCTACTCCCAGCTCAATAATGACCTGAGATCTTCTGGTAACCAGAATAAAAACTACAAGGACACATTGAAGGCATACCTTAAGAAAACAGATGCTATCATCAAGAGTTGGGAGGAGTTGACTGCTGACCAACTTCAGTCGTGCTGCAACCTCAACCAAGGAGCAGCCCATTTTTAGGTAAAGTGTCTTGCCCTCAAAGCAGAGAAGAGAGAGCAGAAAAAGAAAAAGGAGAGTAATCCCAGCCTGCAGCCTAATCTTCCCTTCAGACACACCTGAAAAATTTGTGGAAGGTTCTGTGGTCCATGGCTGAGAAGAGAGGCTGTGAGCCATGGGACTCTTCAGACTGGAAAAGTGCAGACTATGGGGTGATTTGGTGGCAGCCTATAAGTACATAAAGGGTGTGCATCAGGATCTGGGGGAGCACCTGTTCACCAGAGCATCCCAAAAGAAGACAAGGTCCAGTGGTCACAAACTCCTGAAAGACCATTTCAGGCTGGACATAAGGATAAACTTCTTTACTGTCCAAGCCCCCAAGGCCTGGAATAGACTCCCCCCAGAGGTGGTGCAAGCACCTACTCTGGACACTTTCAAGAAATATTTGGATACCTATCTTGCTGGGATCTTTTGATCCTAGCTGACTTCCTGCCCCTTGGGCAGGGGGCTGGACCCAATGATCTTACGAGGTCCCTTCCAGCCCTAATGTCTATGAAACCTATAATTGGACACTTATGTCACCTCAAGACCCATCAGTGAGCCTTGGCAGAGATCCTCCTCTAAGAGGGATTGTCAACAAAGATGATTCAAGGACTTTAATATTGGTAATATCAAGTGACATGATGTGTGAAAAGGGTTGTTATTTCTCCTGGATTCCCTCAGATTATGATACACTTATTATTTGTTTGTTAATCTCTCTTTGTTTTTGGTTGGAAACTTTCAAGACTACTATGATAAAGCATCATCAAATCACATTCCAGCAACCAAAGGTAAACTCTACAACTGATTATGAAACAGAATATCACTCATATGGGGACATTCCAATATTTAAACCTTGCTTTGGGCCCATATCCAAATGAAATTTTCAAACGCTGCATTTTTTTTCAAAAATGAAAAAAATCAGGAACTGTTGATTCAAAAATGTTAACATGATTCATCACAAGAGATGTAGTTTGGCTGAAGAAAATAGTCCACAGGGAGAATGTAAACATAGATTAATCAAAAAATAGGACTGGGAGGGACCCCTGGAGGCAGGATTCTCCTAGTGTAAACCCATCCAGCCAAGTGAATTCCACAACAGCTCTGGTGGCTGCAGAGATGAGTGATAACCTGATGCAAAATAGTTTGTTTAGATTTCTTCTGAGCCATAATAATCACTTTTTTTTCCTCTTAAGAAAATGTAATAAAAACTTATTTGCTAAAAGTAAAAGATTATTTTTTCTAGATGTTGTAGTATGAACAGCAGAGTCCCACTGTAGCACGGAGTCACCATCCAAATCAAGAAACTTCTTATGTGCCACTGCCTGAAAAGATGGTTACACAAAGCAGGAAGAGATAGATATGAGAAAGAGGGAGACAAACACAGGGAATGAGAAAGAGGGCTGGAGGGAATGAAAGCCTGCTGATGAGGATTATCTGATAGGCAACAGGAAGCACATACATATAAAGTCACTGCCTGCCTCTTCAGTCTGGGTTTGACAGAGAACAGAAGAGTCATTGTCCTCAGCTGTGGCCCTAAGGAGTCTTGAAATGCCTCACAGTGGGCACATCTACATGTGCACTTTAATGTGCAGTCAACTATTTTACTGTGCATTAAAGTGTGACATAAAAAAAATGACAATATGCTAATTAGGGCAGCTTAATCTACATTAATTTTGCACCTCACATTGGAGGAACTAAATTTAATGCACATTAGAAAAAGCACATCAATGCACATGTAGACACACCCAATGATGCCTTAGAGGTTTGGTTTGTGTAAATCATACTCTTGTTTGACAGCACTGTATTCATCAGCTGGTTTTACTGCACAGGCCAGTTATCCTAGTGTTTCCCACACTGATGATGTTGTCACAAAGCCCATAATATTATGCTTTTTCTTAAAGTCCCAGCTGCTGGAGCTATGCAATTTTGTAAAGCTCACAGATTTAATTTAAAAAGAAAAACAAAAAACAAATCTTGGACTCAATTCCAGCAAAAAAGTCTGAAAATCTGTCCAGCAAAAACACTTTTAAAAAGAAAATCAAAGGGCAAATAAAAAAACAAAAGATAAGACTAAGTCATGATTTTGTAGAGCCTACCTCATCATGTTTTGAACCTTGTAGGGAGCAATGCTGCCATCAGCATCTCATGCCTTGTCACTTCTACCCTATCATACCACTTATTAATCATATGGGGCACATCTACACATGCATTAATGTGCCATAATTATGTACTAACAGGTACTAACCTAATGCATCATAATTGGAACTACTATGCAGGAGTACCAGTGCATGTTTTTTGTGATCCTAATTTGCAGTAGACTAATTCTGTACATTACTACACTAGCACAGTTTTTTGCCTGCTGCGCTAATGCACAGCAAAACTAGTCTCCTGCACATTTAGCATCTCATATAGACATGCCTACTGATACATTTCTAAAGCTAGAAGAGAAAATGACTTCCAGCATAAAAAAGGGCAAAGAATCACCTAGTAACTAGTGCACTGATCCCATGGACTGTCTCTCTACTCTTTCTCCTTTTTAATGCAAGGTCAGTTAACATGTGGAATAGATACAGGCCAGCAATATTAGGAGTTAAAGTAAGAAAAGGAAACAAGCTCTTTGAATATACATGCTAATGTATCCTGTATGTATTTGGGCCAGCTCACTCTAAGCATTTAGAATTTGTTTTTATTGGAAAGTGTTTTCAGTGTGCTGTAAAATGCCATATAAAATAAGATTGTATTGCATAAATACAAACATTAGGAGGCTTAGAAAGCCATTTGGTAAGCAGATGTGTGGAGTTCTATTTTACAGATCCCTCCAACGTTATTAGGAAACTGACATCTAATAAAACTTAATTCTAGAACATTAAAATATTCACTTATTTGCTGTGGCAAAAGCATCAGTTCTGGGGGAGAAGGGTGGGGGAAATGCATTCAGTTGCTAAGCAACTCATTCCCACATTTCTCCTTTAGTGCAAATGAGACATTACAGGATGAGTGTGGATGAAATATTGTGATTACAGGAGTAGCTTTCAGCTTGAAGAAGTTATCATATGCAGATAAAATGGAGAAAGAAGCAGCAGTGAACACATTATTAATGTGATGGGGTTGAGGTGGGGTGGGGGAAGGAAACTTGCATGCAATAAAACTCTAAAAAGCTGCACAGCTCTCATAAATGTTACAGCCAAAACAACAACAACTATCACCCATATTCCAAAGGTCATTGCTAGTGTTCGTTTTTATGAAATTGAAGTATATATGGCCAGCACTGGGTATGTTAGGACTGAGGCTTTCACAGGTGTAAAATACAAAGCAGTGATTTATTTTAGAGACTGAAATGACTTTTATGTGCAGGGATCATATTTGGAATTTTCTAACACAAAGTATTGATCTGAAGAGTTGGAAAGAGCTAATATGTGGGCCTGATCCTACTTTCTGCATCCCCAGCTGAGCCAGCAAATAGGATTGAAGTAATTTGGGCCAGAATTTTTAAAGCCCTCTTTCAGGGCCAATTTTTTTTAAAGGATCATCTCCTGGTAGCTTCTTTGGGTGGTGGCTTTGTAGGAAGGTGGTAGGAAATTATTTTGGTGCAGAAATGGATCCAGGATTTTGCAAAGTGGGTGTAGGAGCAGCGACCAGCACTGCAGGGGTAGCTGCACCCCTGATCCTAGCCTCTCCCCCTATCTAGGTAGGCAGACTGTGCCACAGGAGCAGCATTTGCAGACTTTTTTAAATCTCCAAAGCAGGTAAAAATCTCCCTCCTCCCCACCTACAGATGCCATTGTCCCCATTGACCTGGGGGTGAAGGGAGCTCTAGAGCCACAGCAGCCAGGCTGCACTGGGGCTGGGCTCAGCCCAAGACATTAGCAGTGGCAGTGGGTGAATTGTTCCCCCTCCTGACACCTGTTCCCAGGCTGGTGGAGAACATCCAGAGAGACCAGGTAGGGAAGGGAAATCTACCTGCCTGCTGCTCCTGTAGCCACCCCTGCCCCTGCCCCAGGCTGAGCTCAGTCTCCACACAGCCTGACTGGAGTGGAACAGGAACTCCCCTCAGGGCAACAGGGACAGAGGCAGTAGCACATGGGGGAGGGGGAAGAGGAGAGGACATGCCTCAGAGCATGAAGAAGAAGGAAGCAGAGGATTCTTACATTCTCTGAAAAAAGTCACTGGCTGCTGCTCTTGTGGGCTCAGCTCAGTTTGAAGAAGGTGAGAGTCTACAGCCCAAATAAACTGGATCATTCAGCCCCTTCTAAACAATACTGGATATTACTTTACCTTCAAATATGTGTGTGTGCAGGGAAGACTCTCCATTTAGCTAACTCCATCTCACTTGGAATGGAGAATCACTTACTTCCCCAGGTGGTATATGCTTCCTGACCCTAGGCTCCATAGAGAGTAGGCCTGTGTGAATAAGAAAGTATTAAAATCAGATTTGGCCAATTCAGAAGACAGTGATTTGATTTGGAGATGTGGATCATTATTCTGAATCACTTTGGCCAAATCGGCTTTGGAAGGTTCGGTACTGATTTGGAGAGATTCAGCGATTCGGCCCCAGACTATAATGGGGAATCACTGAAATACTTATAAGTTTGTCATTTCTTGGCAGATTTGGATGAAAATAGCAAATATGATAGCCCCTTCTCAGTTCATGAGGTCTACCAAGTTTCAAGGAGATAGGTGCAGGGGTTTCTGGGAAACTGAACCTCAAACTTCTGAAAGCAGAACTTGCGAGGTATGTGTGTTAAGGCAAGATGAAACCAGCAGGGATTTGGTAGTCTATAACAGGGAGCCTTCCCAGCCCCAGTTAGATCTTCGCCCACCTACCTGTTTCTGGGCCAGCCACCGGCCCCTCCTTTTTCTGCCATGCCTTGATGGACAACTGATTCAGATGTTTCCCAGGTGGGAGTCTGCCCATTTAGGTGTCTTGGGTTGACATCCATTCCACAGCTCCATACCTTCCCTAACACTGCAGCCCATGCCTCACAGATGGCATCCCAGGCAGCTAATCTCATCTGAAGCAGCACAATTCTACTGCAGCCAGCAAGCCTCAGGCCTCTCAAAGATCTTACAGGCCTGACCTTTCCCTAGCAAGGGCTATGCATGTGTGTGGTGGCTGGAGGTTATAAGGCACTTCCTACCCACCTTTCATATAGTTGGTAGGGTCTGAAGGGACCTGAGCAGATCATCGTCTGACCCCCTGCCCCTGCCAGTACTTTTTCCATGGCAGGAAAAAGTACTGGGGTCAAAGGACTCCAGCAAGGTGTTCGTCTAACCTCCTCTTAAAGACCCCCAGGGTAGGAGCCAGCACCACTTGGCTTGGAAGTTGGTTCCAGATCCAACCCCCCTGACTGTGAAGTAGCGCCTCCTGATGTCTAGTCTGAATCTACCCTCTACCAGCTTTTGACCATTATTTCTAGTCACTCCTGGTAGTTCCCCGGGGAACAGGGACTTTCCCAATGCCTGCTGGTCCCCTCTGACTAGTTTGTAACAGGCCACTAAATTCCCCCTCAGCCTTCTCTTGTGGAAGCTAAACAGGTTCAGGTCCCTTTGCCTCTCCTCGTAGAGCCTGCCCTGCTGCCCCCTGATCATGCGAGTGGCCCTCCGCTGGACCTGCTCCAAGTTGTCTACATCCCTCCTGAAGTGCAGCGCTAAAGTGCAGTATTGGATGCAGTACTCCAACTGCGGCCTAACCAGTGCCACATAGAGGGGGAGGATCACCTCCTTAGATCTGCTCGGGATGCATCTGTGGATGTATGACAAGGTGTGGTTGGCCTTCCTGACAACGTCCCCACACTGTCAGCCCATGTTCATTTTGGCATCAATAATGATTCCAAGATCCTTTTCTGCCTCTGAACTGACAAGAAGGGAGTTCCCCAGCCTGTAGGTATGCTACTGGTTCTTCCTCCCCAGGTGTAGCACCTTGCACTTGTCAGTGTTGAAACCCATCCTGTTCTCATCTGCCTGCCCCTGTAACCTGTCTAGGTCCAACTGCAGCCTGTCCTCCCTTCTAGCATGCCCACATCCCCCCACATCTTAACGTCGTCAGCAAATCTGAACAGGGTGCTTTTTACCCCCTTGTCCAAGTCACTGATGAAGATGTTGAACAGTGCAGGTCCAAGGACTGAGTCCTGGGGGACCCCACTGCCCACTCCCTCCAGGTCAAAAATGACCCATCCATCACCACTCTCTGGGTGCGGCACTCCAGCCAGTTAGTGACCCATTTGACTGTGTAGGTGTCAACACCACAATCCCCAAGTTTTTTTTAATGAGAATGGGTTGAGAGACAGTGTCGAAGGCCTTCCTGAAGTCCAGAAAGACTACGTCCACTGCTACCCCTGCATTTAAGGATTTTGTGACCTGGTCATAGAAGGCCACCAGGTTGGTCTGACAGGACCTGCCTCTAACAAACCCATGTTGGTTGCCCCTAAGCATAATCTCCCCTGCTGGCCCCTCATGGACATATGCCAGGATAATTCTCTCTTAGAACTTACCCAGGATCAAGGTAAGACTAACTGCCCAATCATTTCCTACATCCTACTTCCTCCCTTTTTTGAAAATTGGGACCACATTGGCCCTTTTCCAGTCCTCTGGCACCACACCAGAGCACCACAAGTGCTTGTAAAGCCATGCCCGGGGTCCTGCAATTACCTCAGAGAGGTCTGCAGTACTTTCAGCAGAGAGGTTTGCAATCTTGGTATTTCCTTGGGGGTTGCTGGGCCACCAGAAGTCCCACCAGGCCTCCCGACCCTAGCAGGGTGCAGTATTAGGTCATGCCCAGGACCTGGGACCTCCTTCTTACCCATAGCCCCAGCCCATACCTCCAAGTTCATCCTGGCATGGAAGCTCAGCAGGGAGATGTTCTTCCCCTGCTTGCCTGTGATGCACTGAGTGCTGCCTCCAGCTCTGAGAGTGGGGCATTAATTAAAAAATAAATAAAATAAAAAGGAAATAGGTGCGGACATAGTGAGGAGGGTGGCACTCACTCTGTCTGCATATGGAGCTTGGGGAATCCCACCAGTGGGAGGTTCACTTTGAGGAACACCACCAAACCAAGATCCAAGCAATGCTGAACAGCCTTTCACTTGGCTCATTGGTCGGTGGACAGGACAGGTGTTCCCGGGGAACTGTGGCCCCATCCTGCCACATCTGGCTGCAGGTTGAACAATAGGCCAAGTGATCACTGTCCAGAAGGTCCGCATCCTCGGTGAGATAGGTAGCCACTGAAGCCTCAGTGCTACCTGCCCAAAGGTGGGGTCTGGTGCCTCTGGACCCCAACATTGAAGCCATGCCCTTAGCCCACATTGGCAGCAGCTGGTGTGGAGGAGGAGACTGGCTGGTGCTGTGAGTGCTAGCATGGGAAAGTGGATACCCCTCTTCCGCATCCCTTCAGCTCTGCCCTTCTGCCTCCTTGACTGTTCACCAGCACCTCCATCCAGTGATTGAGGGTTTTGATGTTGTACGTGCTTCACTTCACCCTCAGATCGCACATGCCCACCAGCATGTGGACCATACTGGACCACAAGGGATCCAGCCATTTTTTTTTATGCCCTCCTTCAGCCTCTTCACCAGTGCCTGCACCTTGGGTGAAAGCAGCTTCCCCAGCCAGGAACACTGATCCCCTGGAACTTCTCCATTTGGTTCTCAAGCTCCTTGACTATGGGGATCACCTGGCTAAGAACAGCATCACCAGAACTGAGGGTCTTGGTAGCCTTGATGAACAGCTTGAGGACCACCAAGATCTGGAAGATGTTATTCCACACTGCTTTGTTAAGGGGGATGCCGATCCCAGTCCCCCCCCCCCCTCGCTTGAGGGTGGGGATCCTGCCTTATCCCCCTCCTCAGCAGGCAGAGGCACAACAACAGGGGAAACTGAGCCACCTTCCCCCACAACCTCCTCTAAGGTGCCTTCCAGAGATGGAGATCTGGCCCTAGGGGAACTTTGAGGGGTGTGAAGCACAAACTCAGATTCCACCTTGTTCCCCAGAATTTCATTTGGTAAGGTGCCCAAGTCCCCTGCTTCCAGATTGATCTCTTCCTCTTGCACTGGGAGGCTTATGCTGGGAGATGAAATTGGGGTGGAGGAGACTGCCATGCTGGTGCTGGTGGCTATTTCTGGTGTTAGGAGAGGTGGTGTAGGTTCAGGGACAGGTTCTGCTTTCACCACCTTGCTTCCACTGACAGCATAAGACTCATCACTGCCAGGAAAGAGGATGTGTGTATGTTTGCGGGGGAGGGGACTTGCAGTTCTCCCCCTACCCCCTCTAGCCCCTCTCCCTCCCCTGCTAGAAGACCTGGAACCTGCCTTTCCAGTACGCCCCATATTTATTTTTGCTATGCGGGTAAATGTGTATGTATGTCTGCAACTGTAATATCTGAGTGTGTGTAACTAAGTAATATCTCTTCTCTGATTACTGTATGTGTCTGTAACTAATATCTCTTCTCTATTTACTATACATGTGTGTGTGTAATGTATGTGCTTTCCTGCATTGTTATGGATTACACTGCCAGGGAAAACAGAGCTTTCTTTTTAAAAAGTGTGTGTGTGGGGGTGGGGGGATAAAAAGAGAAAATAAGAGCACTGTGATTGGAAGGGGACTCAGGGAAAGATCACAGTCACTGGACAGCTACAGATGTCAGTCTTTCCCCACCCCCCTGCTCCCCCTCCCTCTTCTCAGTTTCTGTTCCCCTGCAAGACGACCTTCTGAATCTCCAAATCTTTTTCCAAATCTTTTCTGAATTGATTCAGAGGCTCCAAATTGATTCAGAGGAGTTTTTTGTCTCCTGATTCAATTTGGATTCAGTGATTTGGCCTCCAAATCTGGCCGAAACTTCTCTGAATCGAATTGGTTACCAAAGCTGTGCACACTCCTAATAGAGAGTAATATATGTGGGAAAGGGAGAGGAGGAAATGAAAAGCAGGGGCTGCCTTGCCTTGCCTTCAAGACACCCTCCACTGTGGATCCTCTTTTAAGGTGTGAAGGGGTAGTCTGAGGTAAGTTATATGCTTTGGTGCCTTGAATACATTGGGCCAAATATATATGTAGGAGAATGCGGGGGGGGACCCCAAAAAATAAACAGGTAGCCTGAAAGGAGAGACCCAAAGTGTCTAGTGTCATTTGTCCACTAGATCCAAATCATAAAAGATTCCAGTACATCAGAATTTAAAGGCAAGGCATTTTGTAGCATAAAAGTTCTTTTTCATGCATTAATTCAAATATTGTTCTGCTAGTGCTAAAGTAGTTTGCAGTAGTCGAAGGATAAAAAATAGTTTCACATTAAAAAAAAAACCCAAACATTCTCTAATATGTGACAACTACAGAGTAAATGATGACGATGAGGTGGAGGAGGTGTCAGGTAAAGCTCTTATTAGCACTATTTTGGGTTGATGTGCATATCCCACTTCTGCTTTTTCTGTTCATCTTCCAATGCATAAAGATAAAGATACTGCTCTATACCATTGTATCTTCAATTGATGCTACTTTGGGCATTATTCTAATGATTGCTTGTAGATAACATGTTCCATATAAGAGTAAAATGTCAATAATTTTTCTCATATGTATACTGGGATTCTACCATGCATGTTGCAGAAATGCTTGTTGAATTATGCTATTTAGTTGGCTTGGAATGCTGCAGTGGTTTGTAATTTAAAATGGTATCTCTAAAATTAAATTCCTGTTGAGCGAAAACATTATTTACTGGAGTTTAAATGTCATCATGCTGTTTTCATATACTCTTGATTCAGTTTACTTTTATTTGCATCTATGCCAAAAACAGTGGTTTGGAGTGCTGCAGAATTTAACACCTTTGAAGAGCTGGCATAGCTAAATCACTATATTTCATTGTTGTTGCTGTTCTTGTCACTTCTTTCCTCAAAATACAAGCTCTAGTTTAACTTCTGTGCTGAAGATCTGCTAATAAACCATGAGGCTATAAATTCAATAATGCATTTTATTTAGGCATGCAGGACAGCCCATTTGGAACTGACAAGCAATACCTCAAAGGTTTTAAAGCATTTACATCTTAGATATCCACTTGGTTGATAACTCACTGCAGCTTCTGTTTCTTGAAGGTATAAGTCCCAGACCAGCTGTCAGTCAGAAGATCAAGCCTTCCCTATGGTTCCTTCCTGGGGAAAATCGCAGATAGATAGTTATATCTATAGCTATATCTATATCTATATCCAGCTATACCATCTCTTTCTCTCCGGAGCATGTAAGTACTGGAAATAAAAACTGCACATTTTCCTGGGGGGAGGTTAAAAAAAAAACAAACAGTCCTGCAGGGCTTTTGAACTTTGTAGGCCATTCTTCTGTGGGAGTAGACAAGGTGAAAGGAGGTTTCGGAACAAAGGTGCATTTAGTGTGTCTGCAAGCTGCTTGGGAACACTGGTCAGTAAAGACCTGGCTGGAATGCTATATTCACCTGATCTAATCTCTTGTATAACCCCTGCCATATAATTTCACATTTCAGCCCAAAGACACACAATTGTGTTCAAATATATCTTTTTATAAAAGATTCCCCTATACTGAAAAACTTGAAGTGACAGAGATTCACTATATAACTAGACATTTTTCTAGTAATATATTCCTCACGCTGTTATTTTTTACCTTTATTTCTAGTCTGAATTTATCTAACTTCAACTTCCAGCCATTAGATCTCAGTGGGTGTATCTACATGTACACTTTACTGTACAGTAGATTAATTTGCTGCACAGTGGGAGCATCTACATGAGACTCTATGTCACCATAGTGAAGAGTTACGGCAACTTAGCTCTTTGCTATGGTGATGTACCATCAGTGGGTATAAGCTGTGATGCTGCCACTACTGCTCAGTAGAGTTGGAAATGACCTGTGCACTGCCAGGACTGCTTAAAACCAGCAGGTACAGCACAGTCAGTATTTGCTAAAGCAAGTAAATGAATGTGCAGTACCAACTGCACAGTGGGGTACATGTGTAGATGTGCCCACTAAGCATCACTGTCTTTATGTGTGCAACAATTAAGCTGGTGTAGACTAATTTACTGAGGCATCAGATAGTCCTGTCAGACACAAGTACTATGCAATGGTGGAGTAAATTACTGCACTTAACTGCCTGTGAAGATGGTGATATTCAGATTAATTTGCTCTGGCTCAAATTGCATCGGAGTTTATTCAGTCACATTAATTACATGTGTAGACACCCATTATGTATTTGTCTGCTGTATCTCAGTCCCTCACTATCCCCAAATTGGCCAAAATATCATAAGCAGTAAAGATGGCTTGCTGTTCTTACATGTTTAATCTGTCTTATTTTATAATTCTGAAATGTTCATCATGGCTTCTTATCTCCACTAGGAAAAAAAAATGAGAGTAAAAATAAACTGAATTTCAGTAAAATTTGCCAGAGAATGAATGAGTGACAAATGGTGACAGAAACAGGATCTGAGAATAGTGACAATCATTGCTATCATTTGGAGGTTCTATAAATACATCTGAGGTTGTTTCCCCTTATTTTAATTGTAGAAAAAATATTTTATAGGGGCTTCAAAGAAACAGAAATTTCAAGGCCTTGGAGATACCGGGTGCATCTACATGAGCCATCCACTGTGCAGCTGTTACTGCATAGTCACTTAGTACTTGCATAACCAAGTACTAAATGACTGCACAGTAACTGGCATTACTGCTGAGTAGCATACCAGCATGGTGGCCTAGTGATGCTTACTGTTCAGCAGCTCATTACTACTGTGCAATAGTGTCATGTCACAGTTCATGCCTGGTGACACTACTGTGCAATAGTAACAAGCTACTGCACAGTAAGTGTCTCATGTATACACACCCACTGTATATGTTTGACAAAGTTTAGGAATAGAATTAGCTATATATCCAGCCAGCTTTTCCAAAGTCTTGTCAGGTTAGTAAAGGAAGTGATACTGTTCAAGTGTTTTGGACTGCCATAGTATAATCAACTTGATAGAAAAAAGGGACAATAAAAATTAAATCTATTATAGTATAGAAGGATATTGATTCTTTTTTATTTATTTATTTTTATTTAAGGAGGAGAGGGGGTGGGAGGGGAGAAGGAGATTCAGACTTCTGGGACCCCAATTTAGCATGACGCATTCCCACATTGCAAAGTTTAAATTTGAGTCTTAAATTTAGATGCACATCTTATATCTGCAGATGCCAAACCACTTCCCAAGACACTTAAGCTTCTGATACTAAGTGGTCATGTCTATACAAGATGCTGACTGCATAGTTGTTACTGGACAGTTGTTTAGTACTTATATAAGCATGTACTAAATGACTGTGCACTGACCTGAGTTACTTCACAGTAGCACCGATGTTCACCTTTTTCATGATAAAGAATGAATGATTGGGATGATGGCCTTGCTTTTGGGAAAGCTGCTAACCCTCTGTGAACCATGTGGGTATGAAGGCCAAGCTGATTTATGCAGGATAAGTACTCTTTGCTCCATTTATATTAGACAATTCAAAAGATTAGAAGAGGGGATACTGTAGTCAAGGGGTGGGCAAAATACAGCCCATGGGCTGGATTTACCCCACCAGGCCATTATATCCAGCCCACAGGGGCCCTAAAAAACTTAGAAAATTAATATTTATCTGCTCTGTCAAAAATGACAGGAGACAGGGGAAGTAGGGCCCAGGGGAAGCCAGCAAGATTCAGTAGCCCAGAAGCACGGCCCTCCTGGCCCAGCCCCACCCCCCAACCCCAGCTCTCTCCCACCCCTGCTCCCCCCACTCGGAAGCCCCGTACTCAGAAGAGCCTTCTGGCCTGGGCCCCTGGGCCTGTTCCTGCCTCCCTCCACTGGTGAGGGAAACTCAAATAAGAGTGGGTGTAGGGAGATGGGAGAATGGTGAGGATCACCCCAGTCCTTGGGGCTGGGCCAAACCAGGATGGCTCCTCCTGAGCCCTGAAGTCTGGCCATGCAGTTGGGAGCCACATGGTGCTAGAGCAGCCAGGAGTGGGCAGGAAAGTAGGGAAATGGGAGCTACAGGAGGGGGAAAAGGGAGAAAGCAGGTGTGCGGAGCACAGGGATAGCTGAGCAGGAGCACAGGGCCTGCATCTGTGCCCCAGGGCCAGTGCCGGTGGGGCCCAGAGTGGGGCAGTAGGAGCACAGGGTCTGGCACCAGGGTCTGGTACCAGCTGTGCTGGAGGTGGGGCAGGGGCCCCATGCTCCTGATGCCCTGCTCTGGGCCTCACTGCCGCTGGCCCCAGACACCAGAGCAGGCTCTGCGCTCCTGCCCAGCTGTCCCTGCACTCTGATGTGCCTGCTCACCCCCACTCTCTCCCACAAACCCCATTCCCACCCACACCCCACATATCCACATACACACCCATATGCTCCATCTCCCTAAACTCATACCCCACACCTATCCCCCCCACAAAACTCCCCCAAACACCCACACCCTTCCCCATGCCCCACATACCCAACCCATGACCCCCACCTCCCCACTATATACAAGAGTAAGACTTAATTTTAAGTTATTATATACAATCACCTCTATGTACACTGCACAAACACACATACATCAGGACAAAACAATTTTTTTTTAAATCAAATTAATGAATGTTGTGGATCTTCACTTTTAAAATATAATTTAGTGTTTTTCTGATTCCAAGATGGCAAAACCCCTTGCTGAAAGGAGTATTTATGGGGGCAAGGGGAGGGACTTCTGATGGCAAAGGTCAGGGGCTAGGGGGTGGGATGTCCAGTAACAAGATGATGACTGAGGGTGGGGCACCTGTCAAGGGGAAGGGCTACCCATGAGGCCCTTGACACTTTGACAAAACTCTGTAAGTGGCCTTTGGCCTGAAATAATTTCCCACCCCTGGGCTAGACACAACTTTGACTGGGATGATCTAGTTGGGGCTGGTCCTGCTTTGAGCAGAGGGTTGGACCAGATATCTTTCTGAGGTCCCTTCTAACCCTAATTTTCTATGATTGTATGATTTCCACTGACTTCATCTGAGAGGTTTTTAACCTCCCTCAGCTCCATAATGAGCTCTGCATGGGTAGACAGATGTGTCTTTTCTGAGCTCATTGGGGAAAAGCGGTGTCATGGCCTAGCCTCTCGAAGTGAGTGCCTTCCATTTATATTTTAATATTTTCTGAGAGGTCTAGGTGTGCACTGAATGCTTGTGAAAATCCCATCTGAGTTTTAACGTATGCAGTCTTAGGAGCACAGTAAGTAAAATGGCAAATTCAGAGTTCACCATTGTTAGAAAACTGCCACCTTGCTGAACTGATCCATTCATCCAAAGTCTGATCCCAGCTCTGGTGTGAGACATATGAATGTAACCCCGCTGTGCCCTCATGAGTCCAGGGACCCCCAGAAGAGCCCCCAGAACCCCTGATGAGCCTGACCTGCCCGTAGATAAGTAGGGCCTGTAGAAGGAGGGACCTAGCCACCTTAGCCAGCTGGGAGCCAGCTGATTCAGAGGCTAGGAGGGCACACCCCGCCTCAGTTCCTACTTGGCCCAGCCCCACAGGGAGCCACGCGACTGGGCTGCTGGCATGCAAGCCAAGTTAGGGGGAGGGATCTCCTTAGCTCCCCTAGCCCCCCAAGACCAGCAAGGCACTGACTGGCCCTTTTCCACATGCACACAGTTTAAAAAGGGACTGGCAATGGCACAAGCCTCAGTCTGGTCCCGCTTCAGTGTGAGATGTGTGGGTATAATCCTGCTGCACCCCTGTGAGCCCAGGGACCCCCAGAAAAGCCTCCAGGGCCCCCAATGAGCCCAGACTGCCTGCAGGTAAGCAGGGTCCCATGGAGGGAGGGACCTAGCCACCTTAGCCAGATGGGAGCTGGCTGAGTTGGAGGTGGGGAAGGCATGCCCCCCCAGCTCCTACTTGGCCCAGCCCCACAGAGAGCAGTGTGACCGGAGCCTCATGAACAGGCCACACAAACAGGCATGCTCCTGGGCCAGGTGCACAAGTTAGCATGGAGTTTGCACAGGAGGGTGCGCGGGAGGTCCCAAGGCCCTGCCTGTGAGCCCCCCTAGGGAAGCCAGTCCCAGCTGTAGCCAACCTACCAGTGGCCTGACATGGATGGGCACATGTTGCACCCCGAGGGTCCCCTCAGGGTCTGCAGCCCCTCCCTCAGGTGGGGTAGCCCCCAGGTCCCTCTTTGCTGAGCTGGCAGAGAGCCAGGCTCCTGAGTTGTGCGCACGAACAGAATGCTCAAAGAGGGGGAGGGCTAGGGGGGACTGTCCCCCCAGGCTAGGGAGCACCCCCAGGGCTAACCTTCAGGGTGCAGGCTCCAGCGGCACTGGATCCCCCGCAGTGGGGGAATGTAGGGGGCAGGACAGCCATCAAACACTTCTGGGAAGACATGAGTGCCTGATTGGCTGAAAGGGCAGGCGTGGGAAATTCAAACTGTGGCCTTTAAAAGCAGGGAGCCGGGAGCCGGGCACACCTGGGTCCCCACATTCATGTATGCCTCTTCACCTTATCAGAGGCAGTGGCAGCAGCAGCGGCAGCAGCACCAGAGGCACCAGTGGGGGCAGCAGCGGGGGCAGCAGTGGGGGCAACATCAGCTGATCCCCCTAAGGTAAGTGGGCGTGGAGGGAACTGACACAGCAGAGCCAGATCCAGTGGGGTAGCCCCCTGGATCCCTCTTTGCTGAGCTGGCAGTGAGCCACACTCTCGAGCCACACGCATGAATAGAGCATGCCAGCATTTGCGCTGGCGTTCGCGCAGGTGGGCAAGCAGGAAGGGCCAGTCAGGATACTCCAACAAGGGTAGGGAAAAGGCACCACACAGTAAAATATAAATAAATTGCAATATATAATGGTGTGGGCCGGAGTGCTGCTAGAGCCCCTGCCTGGGGGGTGCCACCTACCAGGGGCTTGTCTGTGGCCTCCACCCAGACAGAGCCCATGGGAGGGCTGGCATCCCCCTCCCCCATGGCCTGTGGAGAATGCCCAGCAGGGCCGGCGGGGCAGGGAATGGGGGCCCCCACATCTGTCCTGAAGGTGCCTGTCTTAGGGCCCTGGAGGCACAGGTGAGGGAGCTCCAGGAGGAGGTTAGCAGGCTGAGGGGAATCAGGGAGATGGAGGATGAAATTGATGGGTATTTTCTCTCTCTGCAGGGCCATGCATCCAAGGACGTAGCACCCCGGGAGGTGCCCTCCACAGCAGAGTGGCAGATGGTCCCCTCCAGAACCAGGGCTGCTTGCAGCAGAGCGGTGCCAGTTCCTCCAGGCCGGCTGGAGAACAGGTACGAGGTCCTGGTGACACTGCAGGAGAAGGAAGGAGAGGAGGAAACCTTCAGAGAGGAGGCAACTCCACAGTCTGAACAGGCTGAAGGAGTTAAGCAGACCCAGAGGAAGAAACATTGAGTGATCATCATAGGCAACTCCATCCTGAGAGGTACAGAGGGTCCCATCTGTTGCCAGGACCCCTCAATACGCGAGGTCTACTGCCTGCCTGGAGCAAAAATTCAGGATGTGATGGGGATGATCCAGGCCATTATCCGGCCCACCAATTACTACCCCATGGTCCTAATCCATGTGGGCACTAATGATGCGGCCAGAAGAAGCCCTGATCAGCTGATGGCAGACTACCACACTCTGGGGGGCATGCTGAAGGAGATAGAGGCACAGGTGGTATTCCCTTCTGTCCTACCAGTGAGCGGATGTGGAAGACAACATGAGACCTGCATCAGAGAGGTCAACTTGTGGCTTTGGGAATGGTGTCTCGAGGCGGGCTTTAGCTTCCTAGACAATGACCCACACATCAGGATGAGAGACATGCTCAGGTGGGATGGGCTTCACTTTTCCCCCAAAGATAAGCATGTGTTCTCTTCTAGGTTGACTGATCTCCTCCGGCGGGCTTTAAACTAGGCTCATTGGGGGAAGGGGAAGATGAGGGTGGAGGAAGCCTTGGACCACTAAACCAAGCATCACCCACAAGAACAGCCCAGCCTAGACCAATGATAAGCACAACAAATACCCAGGTAAGCAACAGGGGCCCGGATAGTACTGAGGTTACGGGGCCAGTGCATGCATTTTCAGGAGGCCTCAAATGCCTCTGCACTAATGCTCATAGTATGGTGAACAAGCAGGAGGTACTCACCCTCCTGCTAGCTAACAGCAACCCAGACATAGTGGGGCTCACTGAAATGTGGTGGGACCCAACACATGACTGGGTGCTGAATATCAAGGGCTATAGACTGTACAGGAGGGATAGGACAGGGAGGAGAGGTGGGGGTGTGGCGCTCTACATCAAGGAGAAATACACATCCCAACAAGTGGCACTGGGTCAGAGGAGGAGCACACTGAAGTGCTCTGGATTAGAATACAAGGGAGTCAAGGGGAAAGGGACTTAACAGTGGGGGTCTACTACAGACCACCCAACCAAGGGGAAGAGCTAGACCAGGAATCCTTAAGTCAGCTCACAGAGGTAGTTAGGTTAAAGGACTTGGTCATCATGGGTGAACTGAAATTTCCAGACATCCGCTGGGAAGAGCAGTCAGCCAGGTCTGACCATTCATGCATTTTCCTAGCCGAGATACAGGACCTTCATCTAACCCAGGAAGTGCACAGCCCCACCAGGGGAGATGCCTTGTTGGATCTAGTCATGGCCACGGGCGACGACCTGGTGAGGGGCCAGCAGGGGAGATTATGCTTCGGGGCAACCAACATGGGTTTGTTAGAGGCAGGTCCTGTCAGACCAACCTGGTGGCCTTCTATGACCAGGTCACAAAATCCTTGGATGCAGGTGTAGCAGTGGACGAAGTCTTTCTGGACTTTAGAAAGGCCTTTGACACTGTCTCTCACCCCATTCTCATTAAAAAAAACTAGGGGACTGTGGCGTCAACACCTACACAGTCAAATGAGTCACTAGTTGGCTGGCAGGCCACACCCAGAGAGTGGTGGTGGATGGGTCATTTTTGACCTGGAGGGATGTGGGCAGTGGGGTTCCACAGGGCTCGGTCCTCAACTTGGACAAGGGGGTAAAAAGCACCTTGTTCAAATTCGCAGACAACACTAAGATGTGGGGAGAAGTGGGCACACTAGAGGGGAGGAATAGGCTGCAATCAGACCTAAACAGGTTACAGGGGTGGACGGATGAGAACAGGATGGATTTCAACACTGACAAATGCAAGGTACTGCACCTGGGGAGGAAGAACCAGCAGCATACCTACAGGCTGGGGAACTCCCTTCTCATCATTGCGGAGGCAGGAAAGGATCTAGGAGTCATTATTGATGCCAAAATGAACATGGGCCGACAGTGTGGGGAAGGGGTCAGGAAGGCCAACCGTACCTTGTCATGCATCCACAGATGCATCTCAAGCAGGTCCAAGGAGGTGATCCTCCCCCTCTATGCAACACTGGTCAGGCTGCAGTTGGATTACTGCTTCCAGTTCTGGGCACCGCAATTCAGGAGAGATGTGGAAAACATGGAGAGGGTCCAGAGGAGGGCCACCTGCATGATCAGGAGTAAGTAGGGTAGGCCCTACAAGGAGAGGTTAATGGACCAGAACCTGTTCAGCCTCCACAAGAGAAGGCTGAGGGGGGATCTAGTGGCTGTTTACAAACTAGTCAGGGGAGACCAGCAGGCATTGGGGAGTCCCTGTTCCCCCGAGCACTACCAGAAGTGACAAGAAATAATGGTCACAAGCTAGCAGAGGGTATATTTAGGCTAGATATCAGGAGGCGCTATTTCACTGTCAGGGCAGGTAGGATCTGGAACCAACTTCCAAGCGAAGTGGTGCTGGCTCCTACCCTGGAAGTCTTTAAGAGGAGGCTAGATGAACATCTCACCGGGGTCATTTGACCCCAATAGTCTTTCCTGCCATGGCAGGGGATCAGACTTGAGGATCTGTTCAGGTCCCTACCAACTATGAAACTATGAAACTATTTTTCCAGGCTCCTTGCAGATGGAGCCTCTGGCTCTCAGCTGCGTGGGCTGCCTGACACTTTTTCAGGCTCTGGGGCCTGGGAGCATGGCCACCTCCCCTTGTGGGGTCTGCTTCATACTGGGGTCTCTGGCACGCCAGCTGGAGGAGCTCCAGGCTGCAGTCCAGAGACTGCACACCATCAGGGACTTTGAGCCAGAGATAGACTCCTACTGTCAGGCCCTTCTCCCATGGGAGGTGGAGGGTAGACCCCGGTCTCCCTCCAGGACAAGGGAGGACTCAGGGACCTCCCTTACTGTTCAGCCCAGGGGTTGGACCAAGGTGTTCAAGTGCCCCAAGGGCCCCCCACCATTGGAGCTTTGCAACAAGCTTTGCAACAGACCTCTTGCAGCCCCAGCAGAGACTGCTGAGTTGCCAGCTCCCACAGACAACACGGGCTCTACTGTAGCTACTGCCCCTGCTCTCCCCAAGGCGAAGCACAAAGTGTTTGTCATGGGAGACTCCATCCTGAGGGGGACTGAGGGGCTAATCTGCTACCCCAACCCATTAGCCTGGGAAGTTTGCTGCTTCCTGAGGGCCCATATCTGAGACATTGAGGAGAAGATCCCTAACCTCCTCCAGCCAACTGACCACTACCCTATGCTCTTTATCCATGTGGGCACCAATGACATGGCTAGGAGCACTCCCAACCAGGTTATGAAGCACTACAGGGATTTGGGAGCTGGGCTAAAGGGTCTGTAGGTGCAGGTAACATTTTCTTTGATCCTCCCAGTCTCAGGCTATGGTCTGAGGAGGGAAAGGAGGATCCAAAGGCTGTGGCGCTGGTGTCATCAGGAAGGCTTTGGCTTCCATTACCACAGTCCGCTCTTTGGTGAGAGAGGCAGTGAGCTGCTGGGAAGTGATGGCCTCCACCTCTCTCCACTGGGGAGGAGGCTCCTCCCAGCCATAGTGGCTGACCTGCTCCACCGGGCTTTAAACTAAGACTGCCAGGGGATGGGGGAACTACTGCCACTGCTGGCCCATTCAGTAACCTTTGCAAAGCCAGCAGGCCAAGGCACTTAAGGGAACCCAACCCTGCCCCAGCCCTGAAATGAACTGTAGGCAAGGCCTGGGCCCCCAAGGGGACACTTGCCTGCCTATACACAAATGCCAGGAGTTTGGGGAACAAGCAGGAGGAACTTGTCCTCCTGCTAAATGCAAATAACTATGATGTCATAGGGATAACGGAGACCTGGTGGGACTCCACCCATGATTGGCCACAGGTATAGATGGCTATACCCTGTACAGGAGGAATCGAGCGGACAAAAGGGGCGGGGGTGTAGCTCTCTATTTCAAAGAAAGCTACGCTTCCCTGCAAGCCAACATTGGCACCCACGGTGGAAGACTAGAGACCCTCTGGGTTAAAATCTGTGGGGAACATGGCACAGGGGATACTATGGTGGGATTCTACTACAGGGTCAAGACCTTGACTAGGAGTTTGCCAGGGAATTGGCTGAAGCCATGCGCTCCTGGTGTCATGGGAGACTTTAACTACCCAGACATCTCGTGGGAGGAGCACTCAGCCAAATCCGTGCGGTCACAAACCTTCCTCTCATGTGTCAATGACCTCTATATGATGCAGGAAGTTTACGGGCCGATGAACGGTAAAGCGCTGCTTGACCTGGTACTGGCAACCAGGGATGACCTAATCAAAGGGAGGCTGGGTGACAGTGATCAAAGGGAAGCTGGGTGACAGTGACCATGAGCTGATCACCTTCACCTTCCACCCTAAAGCTGGCAAGTCAGTCAGTAATACAGAAGTCCTTGCCTTCAGGAAAGCTGAGATTGACAAGCTCAGGAGGCTTGTCAGTGAGGCTCTAAAGGGCCACAACCTAAAGGGGAGGGGAGTTCAGATGGGTGGTTGCTCCTTAAGGGAGCAATCCTGGATGCACAAGCAAAGTCTATCCCATCTCGAAGGAAAGGCAGCAAAAGGGCATAGCAGCCCCCTTTGCTCTCCAGGGAACTGGCGGACCTCCTATGTCTTAAAAGGATGACCTACAAAAGATGGAGGACTGGATCTACCACCAAGGAAGAATACTCTGCTCTGGTCCAGACCTGCAGAGAGCAAACCGGGAAAGTCAAGGCTGTGATGAAACTCCAGCTAGCTACAAATATCAAGGACAATAAAAAGTCCTTTTTCAGATATGTGGGGAGCCAGAGGAAAAGCAAGGGAAACATTGGACCCCTGCTAAACCAGATGGGGACAACTGACAACCGATGCCCATGAAAAAGCAAACTTGCTAAATGGGTAATTTGCATCAGTTTTTCACCAGTCCCATGGGACACCCCTGCCCACTATGGGTCAGGGATGCCTGGGTGAGGGAGATTCCTTATTCTCCATCAATTCTGAACTCATGAAGGAACACCTTGACAGGCTGGGTACCTTCAAGTCAGCCAGCCCTGATGGTTTACACCCAAGGGTACTCAAGGAGCTGGCTCACATCATAGCTCAGCCCCTGACACGGATCTTTGAGAACTCCTGGTGCTCTGGTGAAGTGCCCAAAGATTGGAAGAAGGCAAATGTCATGCCTATCTTCAAGAAAGGGAGGAAAGTAGATCCAGCAAACTAGAGGCCCATCAGCCTGACCTGTATCTTGGGGAAGGTCTTGGAAAAGATTATCAAAGAGGCCATCCTTAGTAGACTAGCTGACAGAAATATCCTGAGGGACAGCCAGCATGGGTTTGTTGCGGGTAGGTCTTGCTTGACCAATCTCATTTCCTTTTACGATCAGGTGACCTATCACCTGGACAAGGGGGAAGATATTGATGTTGTATATCTTGACTTTAAAAAAGCCTTTGATCCTTTGATCTGGTATCCCATGATCACCTCTTGGCAAAACTGACTAACTGCAGCCTCAATCTCACCACGATTCCCTGGCTGGGGAATTGGCTCCACGGCAGGACCCAGAGGGTGGTGGAAGTCAATTGTCGTGGTGCATGGGGTCCAGTGGGGTCCCTCAAGGCTCTGTCCTAGGGCCTATACTCGTTAACATCTTCATCAGTGATGTAGACATTGGTGTTAGAAGCAGGCTGGCCAAGTTTGCCAATGACACCAAACTCTGTGGTAAAGCATCCACACCTGAGGACAGGAGGGTTATCCAGGCAGATCTTGACAGGCTCATGAAATGTGTGTATGAGAACCTGATGGTGTTTAACTCTGAAAAATGCAAGGTTCTCCGCCTTGTGTAGAAAAAACCTGCAGCATGCTTATAGACTCGGCAGTGCTATGCTGGTTAGCACTACAGATGAAAGGGACTTCTGGGTCATGATTGACCGCAAGATGAACATGAGCCTTCAATGTGATGCTGCGGCTAGTAAAGCAAGCAAAACACTGGCTTACATCCATAGATGCTTCTCAAGCAAACCCTGGGACATCTAAAATATTGCCTTCTGATCTCTAACCTAAACCTATTCTCCATCAGCTTATTACCATTGTTCCTTGTCACCCCAGGTGGTGCTGGGGAGAAAAGGGCTCTGCCTATTTGCTGTTGATCTCCCCTGATGAGCTTGTAAGCAGCCACCAGGTCCCCCCTCAGCCTCCTCTTGCTGAGGCTGAACAGGTTCAGGTCCTTCAGTCTCTCCTCATAGCGCCTGTCCTGCTGCCCTCTCACCAAGTGGGTGGCCCTCCTCTGAACCCTCTCCAGGCTGGCCACATCCCTTTTGAAGTGCGGCGCCTAGTACTGGATGCAGTACTCCAACTGCGGCCTGACCAAAGTCACATAGAGGGAGAATATCACCTCTCTGCACTGGCTTGAGATGCCAGTTGTACTCGGCCTTGGTGAGGATGCAGCTGGTGTACTGCATCGAGTTTTGGGCTTCACAATTCAAAAAGGATGTGAAGACGCTTTAGAGAGTGCAGAGGAGAGTCATGTGTATGATCAGAGGAGGAAAACAGACCTTATGGTAAAAGGGTGAGAGCCATGGGACCCTTCAGCCTAGAAAAGCACAGGCTCAGGGGTGATCTGGTGGCCACCTACAAGTTTATCAGGGGTGTCCACCAGGACCTGGGGGAATGTCTGTTCACCAGAGCACCCCAAGGGATGACAAGATTGAATGGTCACAAACTCCACTGCGACTGATTCAGGCTGGACATAAGGAAGAACTTCTTTAGTGTCCAAGCCGCCAAGGTTTGGAATAAACTGCCACCAGAGGTGGTTGAAGCACCCACTTCGAATGCCTTCAAGACACACTTGGATGTTTATCTTGCTGGGATCCTATGATCCCTGCTGAATTCCTGCCCCTGGAGCAGGGGGATGGAGTCGATGATCCTTCGGGGTCCCTTCCAGCCCTAATATCTATGAAATCTATGAAGTGTAAGAGACCAGAGTACTGACTGATTCTTAGTCGTTGATTAGAACCTTAAACTTTTTTGAGCTCTTAGAACCTCATTGTCTTAGATTTATATTAATGGATTTAAAATGATCACCAATAGAAAGGCAAATAGCTTATGAATTCTGTTCCTCTATCCCTTTGTACAAGAGTGGAGAAATGATCGATTTCAACATCTTTACAGTTCAGTTTTTCAAGTATTACGTGGTTAATCTGCAGCCTATTTGTTGATATTAATTAACACCTCTGAGCACCTTTCTCTGTGAAATCCTCTAGAATTTGTTTTGGGAACACTTCCTCCTCATAATCTCATTGCATTAAAGTGTCACTCTTGTTCTAGTTCATCATGCATTAGATGCTACCTTATACTTGATGCACTGCATTGTTTCTAGGCAACAGGGTCATTAGCATGTACCTTTTGGTGGCAGTTTGTTTGTAGCAAACTAGCTTTTAAAAAATTGATCCATCTTAAAGAAAGTGTTTTCTTTCATATCTTTCTCTTGTCATGGAATGCTGCAACTTCAGATAGCAAGTATTGTCCAACCCACAGATGCCATGGCTAATCCCATAAATAATGTTTTCAGAACTGCTGCCCAGCTTTGCTTCTCCCTTGTTCTGATGCATGGTATTACTGGAAGATATATTCCTGCTACCTATGTCCAAT
>NW_005842093.1:457727-472886 GCF_000455745.1 Alligator sinensis | reverse complement strand
CTACAGAAGTAACTTTTACCTGCTGTATTTAAGAATGGTCTACAGAAGCAAGATGCAGGCCCCAGACATTTGGACATTAGTGTAATATGCCCAGTTTGAATCTCTCTTGTATCAAAGTGTTGTAAAGTATCTAAATGCCTCTCCCCATTTTGGGGAACTCAGGGCAGAAGAAAGAATAGCTCTCATATCTGTCATTCCAACACACTCTGATTATGTATGTCACCATCTTTTACACTGCCTTCAGTCTCAGCATTCTTATGCTTTAAATTCACAATCAATTACATAATTCAACTGGCTGTGTCTACATGAGACTTCGCTATGCCATAGGCTAATCACCATCTACACTTGTGCAGCATTTACTGTGCAGTAGATTAGTCTACCGCACAGGTGCCTACTACCTGTAAGTACAGGTAGTGGATTAACTATGCAATAACTACTGCACAGTACAGCACATTTAGAATGACCAGGAGCAAACAGCTCAGATAACAGGGGGTGGAGAAAATGTCCCCTCCCTGAGCTGCTGCTTCATAGCCCCATACCTTGATCTATGGTTTGAGGCACGAGGCTGAGAGGCAGCTTCCTCAGAGGTAGAACATCTTCCCACACCCCCTGGAGACTAGGGCCTGACCCCGGTGCCCCTTGCCAGACCAGGGCTGGTACTTGAGGAAGCCTGGAGCTCCCCCTGACTACTGTAGTAGAATACAGCAGAGCTGGACTAGCTCTGCACTGAACTTCTCCCCTCAGGAGCATGTGTAGAAGCCCTGCCAAGGAAAGCTCATTTCTCAGTATTTTCATGTGCTGTAAGCTTGGTCCATTAGAGGACAACAGCACACTGCAGGAAAACTGAAACGAGTTGTATGCATCAGTACTTTTAAATGTCTTCCTGAAAGGTGCTCTTGGATGCTGTTTGAAAATCTGTTTACTTATTAAGGCACTTACTAGTTTAATTTTTGGAGAATGATTTTATGGTCCTGTTGCTGAAAATCTCAGTTTGGATTGTCTCTCTGCCCACCAGCCTTTGTCCTTCCATTACATCACTAGCTGCTATTTATATTATCCCTTAACAGGGGCACCAATGTAAAATCCCATTTCAGGCAACTGAAAAATCCCCCTTCCCCACTTTATCATTAGGAAATACAGATAAGCCATTTCTCTTAGTCAGGCATCTACACAAGCACTACTGTGCCATTACTAATCATGAGTAAATTTGCTACTTGCTCTTGAAGGTAGCAAATTTAGCTGTGATCAGTGAGGTTTACTGTGCAGTAAGTATGTGCATGTGTAGACATACATGATTACTGCGTAGTAAACTATGCTACTTTGCAGTAAAGCATCTTGTGTAGATGTTCCTCTAATTTTAATAGGTCACAGCATTAGTGGGACTGTGGGGCTGGGAGATCCTTAGTTTGCAGCCCCTGCTTTGCCATCACAACTGGAAAGTAAGGACCTGGGAAACCCTTACCTCCCAGTAGCAGCTTCACAGTCCAAGGGCTGGTGCTGGGAGATTTTTATCTCCCAGCCCAATCTATGTGGTCAGGGGCTCTGGCTGGGAGACCCTTATCTCCCAGCATCAGCTCCATGATCGTGGCGCTGGAGCTGGAAAATAAAGGTCTGCAAACTCAAGCCCCGTGACTGTGGAGCTCGGACTGGGAGATAAGGATCTTCCAGCACCAACTCCCATTCTCAGAGCTGCTGCTGGGAGCTCACTGCAGGTGGGCCCTGGGAAGCCTGTTCCTGCCCAGCTCCATGATTGTGGAGCTGGGTAGGGAACAGGCTGGAGAGCTTGATCCTTGCTCAGCAGAGCAGTGTCCCAGAGCTGGCAGAGCCTCACTCGGGGCAGGCAGCAGCTCCTCCCCGAGGTGAGGCAAAGCAGGGATGGAGGCTGGGGCAGGGGGCTGGCATGGGCTCCATCGGCTCTGGGGAAGTGCTGCACTCCCCAGCCCTGATGCGGGGGAGCAGAGCACTTCCCCAGAGCCAGCAGAGACCGTGCCAGGCTCCCACCCCAGCCTCTCCTGGTGCACGGCCTTGAAAAGGCTGTGTGTGGCCACACTTTTAGTTGTGCACGGCTGTGCACACACGCACCTTAGAGGGAACCTTGGCAATAGCATCACAAAAAAGATATCTGCCGGTGCTACTGCACAGTAACTCAGATTATTGTGCATATATTTACTAATTCTATAAACGTGTACTAAATAAATGCACAGTAACCACTGCACAGTAACATATCATGTAGGTAGGTCCAGTAAATGTTAATTTAAATGTGTGATACCACCCTTAAGCACCTAATCCATTTAGGCACCTAATAGGTGGAATAGGATTTGTCCTAAGGGTGCTTCAACCAGGATATTTCACTGCAATTATTCCTCCTGGCCTTGAGGTGGCAACAGGCATGTTACTGTGGCATCAAGGAACAGATGTTGACAACAGGGATAAAGGCTACCACCTTACTATTGCTGCTAGTTAGATCATTAATTGAACTATCATAATGCTGAAGTGTGGCTCAAAGGTTGCATCTATACATCACCCTACGGTGACATAACGATGCTCTACAGTGCGTTATAGTGACATAGTGGTCACATGTGTCTACATGTGATTGCCAGCTACATCTCTGTAGCGGAGTGCTCTCTAGGTATAGCATGCCTCTATAGCAACGTAGCAGCAAAATCTACCTGTCTACTGCAAGCACGGCACAGTAACTGTTCTTACTGTGCCGTGTGTTAGTACTCCAAAAAGGAAATACTAAAGCATGGTGCCATAGCAACATTGCCATATGGAGATGTGTAGACATGCCCAAAATGTTGAAGCTTTTTAACTCAAACAGTTAAAGTAGAGAAAAGCTATAAGCAACTGAAGAAGAGAGTCTTATAATGGGAAGTGTTAGGTGGGTTTAAAATAATAGAATTATAGAAAAGTAAGGCTGGAAGGGACTTTACGGATACAGACAGAAATTATATATAAATCAGTTTAGGTAATCATTAACCAGTTCAAATCTGTAACACAACAGAAGTTCAGTGCACATAAACCACTTTCAAAAAGGCTGAAACTGATTTAGGATAAACCTGGTTGAATGTAGTATCAGCCTCAACTGATTTAGGTTAAATTGGTTTATTGAACTTCTGTCCCAAATTCCCTCCATATTCAAGTTAACTCATAGTTCCCCAGCATCCTAGGAAACTTTTCACCTTCCCTTCATTCCCCCGCCCCCCACCCCCCCGGCAGGGTAGATGGGATAGACTTGGCCCATGATGTCTGCTCCAGCTGAGCAGGAAGGCATGCTCTATCATGATCTGGCTTCTAGCCAGAGCCACTGAGGGCATGTGGTTGCATTTATGGAATCAAAAGTGAATGTCTGTTCACTTGTTTATGGGTTCAATCTACACAGTTAACTAACTTGAAAATATTGAGTCAATTCAGCCTTGGGCTTTTTGCCTGTCTGTACTTAGCCTAGGAGGTCATCTAGTTCAAACCCCTGCTCAAGGCAGGAGCATCCCTGTTTAAACCATCCTAGACAAGTATATGTCTAACCTGCTTTTAAAAAAATTTAAAGGATGGAGATTCGACAACCTTAGCTGTGGAATCTCCATCCTACCAGTTGCCCTAGTCCATTCTGTAGCTGCCCTATGTTACCCTGCACCTTCTTCCTGCTCCCTATGTACTTAAAGAAGGACTTTTTGTTATCCTTAATCTTTGTTGCCAGCTTGAGTTCTGTATCTGCTTTGGCCTTTCTCACTGCTTCCCTGCAAGCACAGGTATACTCTTCCTTGGTGGCTTCCCCCTGCTTCCATAGCCTGTAGGTCTCTGTTTTCCTCTGAAAGCTCTCCTGGATTTCCCTGCTGGGCCAAGAAGGGGTTTTTTTGGCTCTTTTGCCTCCCTTTGCATGTACTGGGATGGTGTCCCTCTGTGCCTGTAGGATTGGTCCCTTGAGGAACTCCCACCCTTCTTGGACTCCCATCTCACAGATGTGATTACCCCTCCATCCCACCCTAACCTGATTACCCCTCCATCCCACCCTAACCAGTCTCCTGAGATCATTGAACTTGGCTTTCTGGAAGTCTAGCACTACTGCCCTACTAGTTGTCTTTCCCACTGTATGCCAGATAGTGAATCCTATCAATTGGTAGTCACTATCCCCTAGGTTACCTTGAACCTGTAGATCCCCCACCAAGCCCTTCCCTTGGGCCAGCATGAAGTCAAGTAAGGCATCTCCCCTAGTGTTACTGCATCCATCCTGTGTTATATTCAGGTCCTATATGCAGGTTAAGAACCTACATGAATGGGCAGGCCTGGCCGACTGCTCCTCCCAGCAGATATCTGGGTAATTTAGGTCACCCATGACAAGTAGGTCTTTTGAGTGTACTGCCTTTGAGAGCTTTTTTGAGAGTTCTAGGTCTGACTCTTCCTCCTGGTGTGGGGGTCTGTAGCAGAACCCCACTACCAAGTCCTTTTCACCCCTACCCCCTTGTAATCTGAACCATAGGACTTTGATTTGCCCTTATTCTGTCCCCATCTTTATTACAGAAGGTGTATAATGTTCCCTAACATATAGAACAGCACCCCCCTCTTTCCCCAATCTATCCTGCCTGTATAGCCTGTAGCCTCCAATGCCCACTGCCCAGTCATGGGTAGGGTCCTACCAGGTTTCTCTTAGACCAACCAGGTTGGGATCTTTGTCTGAAAGCAGGAGTAAAAGTTCTTCCTGCTTGTTTCCCATACTTCTAGCATTAGGATAGACACACCTAAGCCCCACAATAGGTGCCCTTATTATTCCCCTATCCTGATTCTTAGTGTGCCCCTTAGTACCTACCTGATCATTTCCAGTGTGCAGTTCATGGCTTGTCTTACTCAATCGTGTCCTGAACTTGGCATCCCCATCCCCCAACGAAGCTACTTTAAAGCTCTACATAGGAGGTCTGCCAAACTGTAAGAGAACAGACTCTTACCTTTTGGAAAGATGTAGGCCATCCTGTCCCAGCAAGGTCTTATCCTGGAAGTATGGATCATAGTCTGGAAAGCTGAACCCTGTAAGGTAGCACCAGCTCCAAAGCTATGAGTTGACCTCAATGCAGTTGCCATGGTGCTGGCCATGGCCACTGACCGGGAGGACCAATGAGAAGACTACTTGTGCCCCCAAGCCTCTAAGCCTGTCTCCCAGACCCATGCAGTCAGCCATGACCCATCCCAGACTATTCTGGGCCTCATCATTTGTTCCAACATGGATAAGGACCATGGGGTAGTAGTCAGTGGGCCTGATTAGGTCTGGAAGCCTCACTGTGATGTCCCAAACCCTAGCTCCAGGCAGGCAGCATACTTCCCATGATGTAGGTTCTGGATGGCAGATGGCTCCCTCCACTCCTCTCAAGGGGGGAGTTGCACACCACAATGACTCGACGTCTTCTCCTCTGGCTAAAATTTGCAGATGTGATCAAGTGGGGTGGATTCAGAATGACCTGAACAGCCTGGAGAAATGGTCCACATTTTACCAGAGTAGGGTCAACAGTCAGATGAGGACAAGTGCAAAATCCTGCATTTGGGACAGAATAATTCCATACATAAACACAAGCTGCAGAATGACTGACAAGTCTACATTACTGCAGATAAGGACCTGGGGATTATGGTGGACCATAAACTAAATATGAGCCTACAGTGTGCTCTTGTTGCAAAAAAATAAAAATTAAAAATTAAAATGCTAAAGGCATACTGGGTTGCTTTAATAGGAGTGTCACTTACAAATCAAGGGAAGTGTTTCTTCCTCTCTATTCAGCACTGGTGAGAGGCCTCACTGGGAGTACTGTGTGTGTTTTTACACATGCATTAATAAGCCTTTTTCTAATGTACATTAAATGTACCACCTCCAATGTGAGGTACTTAATTAATATGCATTAGGCTGCACTTATGAGCAGTAGCACATTTGCATGCTTTTTAGTAACATTTAGTGTGCAGTAGACTAATTTACTGTGCATTAGCGTAATGTCATTTTTTTATGTGATGCTTTAATGTGCAGTAAAAATAGTTTACTTCACATTAAAGCACACATGTAGGCATACCCACTGTCAAGTTTTGGGTCCCACACTTCAAGAAGTATATGGACAGATTAAAATTAATCCAATGCAGGGCAACAAAAATGATTAGGGGTCTGAGAGGCAAAGTTTATAAGGAAAGGCTGAAAGAACTAGTTATTTTGTCTGGAGAAGACTGAGGGAGGATTTGAAAAAAAAAATTCAAATACCTGAAAGGCAATTTACGGAGAGGATGGGGATACGCTTTCCTGTGTGGCTATAGGGGACAGGACTAGAAGCAATGGCATTAAACTAGCAGCGGAAATTTAGGCTAGAGATTGGAAGAACTTTCTGACTATGATGGTGTTCCGGTATTAGAACAGGCTATGTAGAGAAATTGTGGAATCTCTTTCCTTGGACATTTTCCAGAGCAGATTAAACAGACACTTGGTTGGAATGGTTTAGCCAAGCATCAGTAGTGAAGGCAAGGCTGTATCAAAGTTCCCATATCATTATTTTCATTCTTCATTCATCTGCAAGGGTCCATCAAAACAGGAAGCCCATGGACAGGAGATAGAAATTTCCCCATTGGTTCCCTGCCTAATGACACTGCTGGGATGAAGACTGGGTGAAACTGGTTTAAAATAATCTATACTAAAGACACAGCAAATGATGTTGGCAGCAACCAAGCACACTCATCAAGCCAGGGCTCAAGTGCATCATCCAAAAATCTTGATGCATCTGCCAAAAAATTGCAAAACCATCTGATTTATGTATCCTAAATGAAGAAGAGAAGGATATACAACTTTTCCTCAAGTGGGTATGTAGACTGCTATAACATTATATATAACCAGCTGAAACAGAAATTATTTACCACCATAAAAAGGGCTCTGTCCCAATGCTGATGTTAAAAAGAAATGAGCAGAGACCAGAAACTTGTAACAGGCTAGAGCTTTGCATGGACCAGTTGAATATTAAAATATATATGGTCTTGATCAGAACTGGATAAGAACATAATTTTATATTATTAACTTTAGAAAACTAAAGAGAATCTCACCTTGGGATTTTCAATTGGAAATGGACATCTAACTCCCTTATACTTTCCCTAAAAAGTGCAGTAAAACTAAACTAAACATGGACAGTTTATTTCAGAATCTCATCAGATGCCTAAAGTTCCTTAACAACAAAACTTGCCTAAGGGTTAGGTCCTGATTTCTTTAGCCCCTGATCTACATGCAGCACTGTGGGGGTTATGCTAGAACATATTGCGTTTTAGAAATATCCTGATGAGGTACACTTCTTCCCCAGCTCTTACCTGGCTGCTGTGGGGTGGTAATTCACAGCTAGCCTATCCTAAAAGCAAATTAAGTCATTACTATGGCAGTTTAGCTGCACTGGTCACCTGAGGAAGAGTGTGACAAATGGTAAGGAAGGAGTTAGCAAGCAAGTAGCAGCAAATCCTGCATGCCTGCACTCAAACTCCTGTCATTAACACATCAATAGGCATCAATGGAGGTCCATGGACATCAGATCAGGCTTACACAGACATGTGGATTTTCCAAAAGTTTAACAAGATCCTACTTTCATGAAGTCATTGGCAAAATTTCCATTGTTTTCGCTGACAACAGAGTTGGACCATAAGTTTTTTTTTACAGAACTAAATGACTTGCATTGAGCAAACCTGTTTTCTATTATTTCTGTCTTCCTTACTAAATATGTCTCACAGCATTATCTTTTTTGTTTCTAATATATTCATTATGACAGGAGGCACCAGAGATGGTGTTGTTATATGTGGAATTACAAGTTATTTCTCTTTCAGTTCAGGCAGTAATCCATCCTGGAAGAAATGCTGAGATATTCTTCATTTTGTGACACTATTTTCTCTTGGGGAACTTCTTACAAGAGGGAGGAGTGTTCTTCCTGTATTGTCTCCCACCATTAGCAAAGGGGCCCATTCTCTTGCTCTTGCTCAGCAGGGAGGCAAAAACCACCGTTTTAAATATGGCCCCATTTTAGCCCCCCAGCCAGTCAGCAACAATCATCATGTTAAGCCAGGTAGCAATGAGTGTGACAGTGTTTATTCACTCACCTTGGGTGCCTGTACACATGATGCAGGGGTGTAGGTTGTAGCCGTGTTGGTCTAAGGACATAGGCAGACAAGTTCCTTTGGTGAATCTGATATCTTTTATTAGACCAACCCAAATAGTTGGAAAATAATTATTATCTTGCTGAATAATTATTTTCCAACTATTTAGGTTAGTCTAATAAAAGATATCAGATTCACCCAAGGAACCTTGTCTGCCTATTTACACATGATGGGGGTTTAGTTGCCTAAATTGAAATGGTGGGTTTTAAATTGATTTAAAAAAACACCATTTCAATTTAGGGGCTTCCATCACTGTTACAGGAAGGAGACTGATCCTTTTTTTTTTTCCTGCAGATTTCCACATCTCCTACAGCTGGGGATGGCCAGTAGGCCAAGCAGCCCCTGAGCTGTGGGTGGCCCTAGTCCTTCCCTCCATGTCAGCAGCACTCTGCTGCAGCTACCCAAGAGGGCTGCTAGCAGGCCAGATGCTGCCCTAGCTTGCCCTCAGGGAATAGTTGGATTGGGTTGGGTGCTGCCTCTGAGCTGTGGTAGCACCCGCCCCCTAGCCACCCACCTGGGTGGCCCCAGAGGGTGCTGCTGCCATGGATGAAGGAACCAGGGAAGACTGCAGCTCAGGGCCTGCTGGTAGCTTGCCTCCTGGATGTGGGAGAAGTAGGCAGGCTCCACAGAAAAATAAAGAATTGGACCCTCACCACTTTTTTTTTTCCACGGAGCCTGCCCTCCTTTCCCACAGCCAGAGGACAAGCTGCCAGTGAGTCGAGCTGCAGGAAACGCTGCCCTTACCTTCACAGTGGTGGCACTCCCGGGGCCACCCAGGCGGGCAGCTACCAGACAGTTGATGCCCCAGCTCAGAGGCAGCCCCCAGCCCCATCCAACTCTTCCCCAAACCCAAGCTGGGTCAGCATTTGGCCTGCTAGCAGCCCCAGGGGACACTGCCACCATGGAAGGAAGGACTGGGGACCCCCACAGCTCAGGAGCCACTTGACCCACTGACAGCTTGACCACCAGCTGTGGGAGATGTGGGCAGGCTCAGCAAAATTTTTTAATTTTTTTTTTTTAAAGATCAGGCCCCTCTCCAATTCTGCCTTCAGCCTGCCTTTCCTGCAGCAGGGGTTGGGGTGGGGTGAGCTCTCAAAAGGCTGCAAAGTTACAAATAGCTACATTGCAAACTAAACTGTATGCGGGTGTGATTTACTTTGCAACGTAACAAACTCGTTTAAATAATAACCCCCTCCTCTCCCACATGTGTACAGCACAACACAATTAAACCACAAAAGGACAATATTTGTTATGTGTACAATCACCCCTTAATAGCACATTTAGATGCACCCTGTTAGGAGATAATCCTTGCCTGAAAGGGAACAATTTTACAATGCCACAAGGGCACTTAACATGTGTTAAACTGCTTGAACATGCATTGACTTGCATTTCATCTGTTCTTAGTAAGTATTAAGTTGAATGTATGACACCACCTTAAGAGGATACCCAGATTCAGTGCCACCAATGACTTTAAATAGGAAGCTCGTCTGTAAGGCCCTGAAAAAAGCCCTGAAATAGATTGAAGGGAGGTACAATATTATAACTTCTATAGGAGGTTTCATGTGGGCCTAATAGATGTTTTTGGGCACAATATCTGCATTTGGACTTTACTAGCTGTTGGATGTTTTATTTTTGCAAAATCATTGTTGGATTATCACACAGTTTTCTATTAAATAGATTATAAATAACATCACATAAGCAGAAATAAGAATTAAATTGCTAGTTTGCATATTCCAGGTGGTATGCAAAGTGAAAGAACTCTATTAACTCTATCACTAGATACCATCTCTCTCCTGAACAGCAGTCAGAAGGAACAGCTGCATGTTATTTCTGCCTCAGTTTGGAGTTCATTTCAATAAACTTAGATTGGCTGCATTTTCCAAGACTGCTAGCTGGCTCATTTATAACAGCCATTCTTCGGAACTCTCACATCTGTCAAAGCCCATACAAATTCCCCCCTAGAGGAAGCAGATGTTATAAAGTTATAATTTAGATGTTTGTTTTGCCTCTTAGAAGGATTCTGGACAGCAATCACTGTGGTCTGTTAAGCATCATTAGCAAGTGCAAATTGTTGATGAATCTGTGGATTAGTTTGTATCTGTTTTTATAAGAATTCTTCACCTCAAGAATTACAATGAGAAAAAAAAATAAATATGCACACACACAGGGTACTTGGAAGCTAATTGTATTATAGTATTATGTATTTATTACTGGTGTTAAGAACTTTAGAAACTATGTTAGGATATTGAAGTGGCTATACCAGTTATTAGACCTCTAAGTGATTTCCAAAACAGCAACTTATTTCTCTTCTCTGTTTGTCTTGTTTTGTTTTGTTTTTTGGTTTGTTTTTTTTTTGCAAACCGGTATGACCTTTACTTATTCTAATCTTTTTTATGAGATTCAGAGCAAGTATAAATATCCACCTGGATGTCTAAGGGCCTGAGTCTTTTATCATTTAAGTCAATGTCTAGATCAACAAATTTAAATGGAATTAATTCCATAACTCAAACTGACTTCAGTGGTAATCAGGATCTAACAGTTTGGTTTTTTCAACATGATATTTGTAGCGTGTTTCTCATAGTATCCATAACTATGCTGCTGTTTTCCTATTTTTTCTATATTAATTTGGGAAAAGGATAAACAGATCATAGTTTCAATACATTTTATTTGGAATGAAAGTAAGTAATCATCAGGGATCCTTGTTTTCTCTGTTTTAAAAATATTCCCAATTTTCAGTTAAAAAACAGTAACCCCAAACCCACATTTTTCTGTGATTTAAATGAAACACTGCTATATCTATCTAACTATCTATCTATCTATCTATTAGACCCTGACCATGCAACGCCCAACGACTAGGGAGACAACAGACCAATGCCAGCACGCATCACCTGCACACATTGCTTGTCAACAGCTTTAATCAAGATGGAAACAGCTTTGGACAAGGTCCAACAAACCAGGGAGCTACCACGAACCTTAATTCTTTCCACATTTATATACCTTGTTTCATACTCATTAACATTTACTCCACCTTTGTCCCTCCTTTGTTCCGCCCATATTCCCTCCTATCTCAAGCTCTGCCTCTGTTTACTGTTTGTTTCATTAGCATGGAATTACCTATGCATTTCACTTATTTACTTGTCTTTTTGCTATGTGCACATGCCTAAGACCCTGAGCCCAGCTTCTTTCGGTCACTTGCAGTATCTTGCTGGTTTTTCACCATCTCCAAGGTCTTGCTTCTGCTTATCTCCTAACGATAGCCGGTAGATGCATCCTGTTCTTCTTACACAATGAACCATATATCTTACAACACTACTACATCATTAGGAAAATGCTTGCCTAAGCATTTTGCAATGTTACTTTTAATATATCATTTTGCCTTGTGGTTAGCAGCTTTGCTGGGCCACAGGTTATAGTCTTTTATTCAGCTGCAGACTCAATGCTTCCCAAGATCCAAATATTGTCACCCTAACACTATCTATATCACCTTGATTACTACTCATAGGACTAAAGCTGGCAAGCAAAAAGGAGAGAAAGAAAGAGAAAGGGATAGAGAGAGAAATGTTCCCTTCAAAATTTAATTCTGTTCTGAAAATGAATGTATTTTATGTGTTGAGTATTTTCCACAAAAATAAATAAATAAATAAATAAATAAATAAATAAAAGACCAAAAAAAAATCCTGTCTTTTAAAAATAAATTGAAATACTGGCATTTCAAAATGTTGGTTATTTTTCCTCCCTTTCAGTTCCCCACAATATTCAGCGGAACTAACGATGATCAGGTCCGATACTTTCATTATAGTGGAATAGGAGTTCAGTCTCCCCCCACCACACACACCCTTCCCCCCCCCATTCTGCAATTTTTAAAAACTTCGACAACTTTCATGAGTATTTCCACTGACTTCAACAGGCTTCAGATTATTTCTTAGTGTATTGCATGTCTCTTGTATATTGCTGAAAAGTTATTTCTTTTTTTCTGTTTTTCATGGAGGTGGAAGCACTCTGTTAAGTTAATATCTGGAACTGGATCTAACTCCAAACTTTCTAAAAAGCTAGGGGTGGTCATGGTTGAAGTTCTTGTTCAGATCTAAAACAGTGAGAAGCAACAGTGATGATTTCTAGATTCATCTTCTTTAAAGTTTAATGGTTCTGATAGGAAAGGACATACATTTTGAGTGTATTTCAATGAATAAGGACAAAGGTACTACAACTTGTTCACTGATCCTTAAATGTGTTCCTCATAGGCAGACCTCTGAACAGTGCAGAACCCCACTGAGGTAGGAGTGTCTACTTTGAGCATCTTGTGTTATCAGAGCCTAAAGCCCCAATCCAGTGAACACTTACTTGATTTTATCCAGTATGTTAAGTCCCATTGACTTATGGATGGAATTATAACAAATGGTTGGATGGAATTATAACATATGCTTTGCTAATGTAAACATATATATTTTGTCCCAGTTTTTTCCTCACACTTTGCATTATTAGTAGATGTAAAATTAGAATTTCTCATTTCATAGACTGATATAAGAGATGTCACAGAGTTACTGTAGTTCACCTTAAATTGTCCCATGCCCACACACAATGGGCACATCTACACAAGACATTACTGCACAGATGCCTAAGTTACTGCACAGTATTGGTGAGCATCTATGTGTGTGTGTCCTTTATGAGCAGTAAAAATAGCTAATTATGATTAAATTTGCTACCTGCGTAATAGGGCAGTGTGAAATTTCAATGGCTGTTTCATTTTGACTCTGTTTTGACTCATTTCAAGGTGAAAACAGCAAAATCAAAATGAAACAAAGGTTATCGAAATAGCCTCAAAACAAAATGAGGCTAGCAGAAACATTTCGAAGTCAAAATGTTTTGATTTTAGCACTGGGGATGGGAAGTCATCCCAGATGAGCTGACTTCCCATCCTCAGTGCAAGATCTGGCAGGGGGTGAGGACTGAGCTGACTCCCCGCCCCCTGTGCAGTCTAGCATGGGGGGCCGGGGATGGCGAGGCAACCCAGCTGGGCTGCCTCCTCACCCCTGGCGTGATCTGGGATGTCAGCCAAGCTGGGCTGCCTTCCCGCCCCCAGCTTGGGTTGGGAACTCAGCCCAGCTGGGCTAAGTTCCTTTCCCCAGCCCCATGGTCTGGCAAAATGGTCAAAACAGGGTAAAAACAGCCTCACTGTTTCGATGAACCAAAACAGTGAGCCTGTTTCGACTCAAAATTATATTTGATACAAAACACTGTTCCATCCAGACCTTGAAACTGAAGTTGGGATGGAACACTGCCATTTCACACAGCCCTACTGCATATGCAAATTTAAACACAGGTAGTTACTGCATTCATAGACACTGCCGGGTCTGCCCTGCCACTAGGCTCCTGGCTGGTAGCCTCTCCTGGCCCAGGGCTGGGCTACATCTATGGAACATCCTAAATGACCCTGTGTTCCCCCATTGGCATGCCACAACCCTGCTGTCCCTGTCTGCCTGGAGATACGTGCTGCGGCATGGCCCTGCTCAGCCTTGCAGCTGCCAAGACAGTGCCACCTGGCCAGCAGGGTGGACAGCACTTACCACAGGCTGCTGTAGCCCCTGGCAGCCCTGGAAGCACCCCAGAGCTGTCTTCAGCACTCATCTGGTTGCAGGTTAGCAGCATCTGCTCGCTTCATATCCCAGCAGTCTTCCCTGTACGTGTACCTGCTGTGGGACATAGCCTCAGCTGCACAGCTCCCTTGCCATGCCCTTGCACTGGGTACTGCTGGCAACTGCCCAGGGCTGGCAATAGAGGGACAGTCATGCAGGGGCCCAGCAGCATAACATCTTCCTCCTATCCAGGCCCACCCCCACCAGCATGTGCATGCCCATGCCATTCACCTGAGGCCCCAAGTGGAGCCAGAAATAGATTGGTGACCTCATGGCACTCTGGGGTGATGCAGAGGTGCACTGGCGTTCAAGCGGGGTGGGGGCTCAAGTGCCCACATGTATGAGGCCTTGTTGGGTGGGATGCAAGAGTGCAGGCACTCCCAATCAGAACAACAGTGCCACATCAAGATCAAGGCCTTGTGGGCACAGTGGGTGGTTGTGACCAACCACAATCATCAGCCCAGTTGTGCCTACAAGACCATGCCCTTTATGTGGCAACTAACCCATATTTTGGTGCCCCAGCACCCAGGCCACAGTCATGTGATTTTGACCAACATGGGGGGCCCGCCTGAGCCCCTGCCCCACCCAAACTCCTCTGGTTACACTTACATGCCTAAATGTGATCCTCTTCCCCTTGAAAAACTGTTAATATAAAAGATTGTTGAGTCACACAATTCACTGTTTTTTGTAATTAGATTTTAAGGGTCAGATGATAGCATGCTATCAAAGGTGGATGGATTAATGGATTTTCAGGGACTTGAACAAAGTGGAATATAATTGCACTTAGTCACCTAATTTCACTTAGGTGGAAAAGAATCTCACCCTTTACAATTTTATTTCTTGCCTTTCACAGATTCCATACCATTGGCCACTTTGTGCCTCCCTGTTCTTCTTCATGGGCTGCTGCCTCTCTCAAATTGCCCACTATTTCCTCCTAACAAAACCCTACTCAAGGTTATTGGCACCTTGGTGCTAAAAAAATTAAATGCATTGCTTTAAATACATATTTCTTGTAATGGAAGTTGCATAAATACAAAAAAATTATAAATAAATAAATATATATATATATATATATATATATTAGATTACATTTTCATTGAGGCATGCATTTTTAAATATAACTCAGGATTCATAAGGTAAATGGCCCATATCAAGCTTAAAAGATATTTCAAAATTTAAAGAGATTTTAAGCCATTACAAGACATTTGCCTTTTGAACCACTATCAAATATTTCTATTAATTTTGCAATGTGCTTTATGATGATCTGTACATACCATAAAAAAGAAAAGTCGAGGCAAAAATAGCATTTTATTTTGGCATGAATAGTACAAGGCAAGGGCACTTCCTCAAGGTTGCCAGTATACTTAGCATTTCCTTTGCATTC
>NW_005842093.1:444546-457703 GCF_000455745.1 Alligator sinensis | reverse complement strand
GCTAATAAAATGCAAAATCACATATGTTCCCAGATTGTTCAATGTCTTTTATTGTGCAGGACCATTTTATGTCTTCTGAGGACCTCAGTATTGTACTCTTCAATATAAGGCCACTCTGCAAGGATTCATGTGCAGTTAGCAAACCCACCCCCTGCTGTCTCCTAAATTCCTGAAACCCGTATAGACTTCAAAGACACATTCTTTGCTAATGGGGCATATTTAATGTGGAAGTAATTTGGAAAATGTCTTACCATTTCTAAAAGATTCATAAGTGTGAAAAGAAGATAGGAATAGAATCCTAAAATTGAAGGAAAAGAAACATTGTGGGTAGTTGTTATGGTGCCTTGGAATAGATCAATAATCGCTTGTGATTTTTTTCCCCTTGTTTTCCTTTAGTATAATAATGCCAGGGCCTATCACAGTGGGGGCAGGAGGGCCATTTGGCCCAGGCCTCTCATTCATGGAGGGCCTCAAATTTAGACTTTTGACGTTATCACCAAATGAGGTTATACATACAGACACAGAGATACACTGACAGAATTGAAAGAAGAAGAAAAAAGCTATAAAAGCACTTGTTAAATAATAAAGGAACATTTATTACAAATTATTGCATTGTATTTTGAGCCTCAAAAAAATGGAAGTGGTCCGGGCCTCTCTTGACCTCTGAGAGGGCCTGAGTAATGCTAAGCTCTATTCAAAGAAAAGAGCTATGTCCTGAAGAAAAGCTGATGAACCTCAAAAAGTGAGGTGATGGGGCACCTGGAGAGGATCTCTTCAATGAGATATTGAATTCCATTCAACAGAGGGCCATGAAGGCAAAGAGCTCTGAAGGTTGGTTCCCAGAACACTTGATTAAAAGGAAACATGTCCTGTAAAGCATTGATTTTCAAACTTTTTGAGCTGAGTCCCCCTTTGAGTTACAATTTTGTTCACACTCCCCCTCACCCCAGAAGAGAAGCGCAGCCAGGTGCAGGGCATCCCTCATCCTAGCAGCCATAGTGGCTTGGCTCAGTTCCTCTCGGTGGAGTGGACTGGGAGATTATTCCACCTGCCACGGTTTTAGCACCCCCTGCTTTGGCTCTGCTGTAGCTCTAGGCTGCTCGCTGACCACGCCAGGTTCTCAGAGGTGCAGCAGCATGCAGGCAGAACCTGCCCAGTGCTCCCCACCCTGATATTCCCCCATGAGGCTGCAGAGGTGCTGGCTTCTTGCAAACTTCTTGCCCACACACCTTGTGCTGCATCGTGCCCCCACCATGTTCCTTCATGCCCCCCAGGGGGGTGCACCCCACAGTTTGAAAGCAGCTGCTGTAAAGGAACACTGTTGAAAATGTAATAAAATACTTTTGATTACAAAGGTCAGTCACTGCACTTACTGTTGCTACTTGTCTTGAAATAAACATTCTTTTGCTCGTTCCAGCAAACGGGACTGAGTTTCTGAAGTTCCTATTGTCATGGCCCTTTTCAGACTACTCCACCCTAATACTAGTGTACCTGCTCCTGTAGTCTTTGCAGTAACATGAAGAAATATCATCTCCTAGCTTTGGTTGGTGAAAGGACAAAGACTAGATATGTGTCCTATCTATAGTCCTTCTAGTTTCTTCTGAAGCATCCATGTATAGCTGTCAAAAACCTCCTGTGCCTTGCTAGCCTTTATGATGCAGCACAACAGCAGTCCCTTATACCATCAGAGTCCTCCATTGCAATAGCTACTGACCAGTACTAACTGGAAGTGGAAAGTTTCCAGACTGCAATAACAAAACATTTCTAAGTGGTGAAATTTTGAGTGAAGAGAACTTTGCCATCCTGAAGTTCTGCTGCCACTGCTGACCACACTCTTCCATCATTCCTTGCTCAAAAGAGGTATCCCACTTAATAAAGCTACACCAGGTAAATGCTCTGCTTGGTTTCATCCTCCTGGTTTTTTTTCCTTCATTAGTCACCCTGATGTCATACCAACAATGCTGAAAACTGCAAAAGCAAATCCATCCACCTGTTTGGCTCCAAATTCACATACATCATTACCCTGTTCATAGTAATAACTGTCATGGCAATGACACTTAGTAATGGGTCACCACTGCAGCCTTTCAGAAATTCATTTAAGAAATGACTGGCACAATTAATGGGTGCCAAAAGAAGAATCATGTAAGTTTGACATTAGTCCCAGAATTACTGTAGTTTCCACTAGGCATCCCACAATGCACTGCATACATCTAAGCTGTGAAAAATTATGCTTTGGGGTATCTGTCTAGACTGCTGAATGGTTAGTCTGAGCAAGTACAAAGTTGTTATAGATGAAATGACAAAGAAGGGACTTTAAACCAGCATAACAAAAAAAGTATGGATATACTTTGGTTGATAACATTAAATCATAACACTTAGAGCAAGTAATCAAGATGGATATGACATTCCTGTACAGATGTAGCATTAGATAGGCCTATGTTTTTTGTGCAGTTATCTGATTTTGGAGAGGGTAAAATCTAGAGCTGTGTGAAACACCACTGTTTCATTTCAACTTCTGCTTCACTGTTTCAATGGGACAGTGTTTTGTTTTGAGTTTCATTTCTCTTTGAAGCACTGTTCCATTTCATTTCATCGAAACTGTTTAGCTGTTTTGACATTTCACCCGTAGACTATAATGGGGAAGCACAAAACTGCCTACAACTTTGTCCATTTTGGGCAGATTTGAATGAGAACAGAAGAAATGGTAGCCCCTTCAGAGGACATGAAGCCTGCCATGTTTCAAGGAGATAGGTGCAGGGATTTCTGCTAAATTGCACCTCAAATTTTTGAAAGAAAAATGTGTGTCACTTGTAAGTATGAAGGCACAGGGGTGTGAAAACTGCAGGCATGGTAGCCCCTCCTGAGGCCATGAAGCCTTCCAGCTTTCAAGGAGATAGGTGCAGGGCTTTCTAGGAAACTGCATTTCAAGCTGCTGACAAGCAAAACTCAGTGTGTGTGTGTGTGTAAGCGCGCGCGCGTGTGTGTGTGAGTGTGTTAAGGTGCACCCTCACTGGTGCTGGGGCCTCCACATGACACAGTAGTGTGCCCCAGTGAGGTCTCCTCCCCTGCAGCCTCAGGATGATCCACCACTTTAAATAAGAACAGGTAAAATAATAACTCTGTGAGGAGCAGCACAGTAGCACTGGCAGCATCTCAGCGGCCAAACTGGGACATAGACTTTCTTTCATCTCTTGCAGGAGCTTCTTCTCCAGTGTGTGTGTTAAGGTACGCCTTCACTATGTCCTTCCCCTCTCTTCCCTCTCCCTCTCCTTACTTTCTGTTTCCCTGCAGGAAAGCCCCGCTTCAGCTTTGAAACTCAAAACTTTTCAAAACTTTCAAAACATTTCAAAGGCTGTTTCAATGCCCTTCATTTCACTTTGATTTTGCTGTTTTGAGCTCGAAATGAGCCAAAACAGCATTGAAACAAAACAGCCGGCAAAATTTTGCACACCCCTAGTTAAATCCATTACAAAAATACAAAGTGTAAATGGGGCCTCATTATTTTTTACCATTTGTAGGACTACAGTATGTTAAATTCTTTGCAAATATCTAAAAGTAATATTGAAAAAAACTAGCAAAATAAAGACTAAGTAACATACTCCAGCTGTGGCTGGATTAATCTGCAAATACTACAGATTCATTAAAAAACATATACTGCCCATACATAGCCCAATTATTACAGTACCTATGTCCTCTGGATCTTGGCATACTGAGATAGGAACAAAGGGTAGATTTTACTGAATTAATATGAAAACTCCTCTATTCATCCCTTCTAAAACACCGTACAATTGTCTAACCCAATCTTCTCTTTATTTGCTTTAAAACATCTCAGAGGATAAAGTGAATCTGCTACAAAAATATTACCCATCCTTTCTTTTATGAAAAGCTAGTAAAACTTTCTGTCTGTTCATATGCTGAATTAGCCTGCATACTTTCTGAAATAAACTTGATTTGTACCACTGTTGATACCTAATTAACAACAAAATAAGAGTTGCAGTTACAAAGTGCCAGCACATTTTAACATAATTGAAATGATTACCCATGTTAACATAGAAGCATGGGGTTGGATTCTCAGCTGGTATAAACTGACATACCTTCATTGACTTTAAAGAAGCTCCACCAACCGGTTAACTCACCCAGAGATTTTCCTTATGAATACTACAATACAGTTATTGGGGGTGGGGAAGGACCTATTACCAAGAACAGATCAACTGTGTTCCAGTGGATGGGGTACTAGACTTGATGTCATGATATATAGGGTTTTCTTTTCACACTGGGAGTGTCTACACATGCATTAAGGTGCTTTTCCTATTGCACATTATATTTAGTACCTCCAATGTGAGGTACTAAGCAAATGTTCATTAGGCTGCCTTAATGCACAGTAACAAATGTGCATGGTTTTTAAGTGTTAATGCATAGTAACCTATTTTACTGCATATTAGCGTAATTGCATGTTTTTTTATGTGACACTTTAATGCACAGTAAACTAAGCTACTGCACATTAAAGCACACATATAGATACTCCCAATGTCTCTGAACTGCCTTGAGCTGTTCCTTTTACCTATTTCCATCTCTGCTTCCTTAGTCTGTCACTCTAACTAGGCTAAAAGTTCTTTCAGGCAATATTTTTTTTCTTAGCATATGGTTGTACAGTACTTTGCACAATGGGACGCATGTTGGCCCTAGATTTATGACCCAAATACCTTGTTTTGGGTGGACCCAAACCCTTAGACTGACCATGACCTTTTTATTAGACAAATTTTATTGATACACAGTGATAGCAGATAAGAATAATGCAAACGGTTTTATATTTACCAGTTTTAGAGCTGCACAAAGTTAAGGTATCTTTGGCCAGTATGCAAACTTTACTTTGAGGGGTTTTTTTTTAATGTTAGATGTTACCAGCCTGGAGTTTGGAGGCTGAAGCCCCATCCCTGCCCATGGGGTGGGTGAGACAGGCTAGGTTAGTGGTATGTCCTTTGTTTATAGTGGCCTTGAATTCCCCTTTTGGGGACCCCTTGTGCTTTGTATTTTTTTTTCTTCGGATGACTTTGTATCTTTGGGCATTGCTGATTGGTCTGCCTGTGGTCATCATACTGTCCACATTTTATCCTGTCAGCAAATTTATTTTTTTCACAAACCCATTACATGTACACATCCTAATGTGGGCTTTACTAGTCTTCTTCAAATGTGGTCTGTTCCCCAAAACCAGAAATCCCAAGGGCTCTGCAATTGGGCACTATGACTTGGTGCCACCTTCTCATATGTTATGGAACAGTGTGGTATATGTTTTCAGTTTTACAGCCTGTGTGTTTACTTGCTGCTTGTCTGTCAAACACAGTGGGCCTTGAAGGCACAAACAGGCTTTTAAAAATCAATTATCCCTTGCTGTTGGACTGGACCATTGTTCTAATGCATATTTACTTTACCTACAAGCCAATTTTCCAAAGCAAACCTCTGAATGCCATTTTTAGCCATCACCCCACATCTTGATTGCAGTCTCTATGCACAACTTTAATGTAAACTTTAATAAACACTGAATAACATCTGCCCTTCAGAGGTGGTACTTCTAGAAACAAAATGGGAAGAGTCAAAAAAGGTGCACCAGGAAGCAACTTACCATCCCTTCAGACATTGTGTAAAAACACTGTATGTGTTTGTCTTTCAAAACAAAAACAGAAAAAAAACCCCAGGAACTTAGTATGTAGATCATGGAGAGACACTTTACCAAATGTTAATTAATTAAAAATGTGTAAATGAGATAGGCTGTTACAAAAATGTGACTGAAATTTCCCCATAGATTCACAGATGTAAGACCTATAGGCACCATACTGATCAATAACCTATTCTGACACAGACCATAGAATACCACCCACTGAGATTCAGTTACTTGTGGTTGCTCTAACATATTGTTTGAAAATAAACTGAGTCTTGACTTAAAAATGTCAAGTAAGCCATCACAGTCCTAGGTAAATTGTTCTAATAGTTAATTACAGTCACTGCTAAATTCACATATCAAATTGTGTCTTTTTTCAGTTTGCATATTCCTTCCTTTAACTACCAACCATTGGTGCTTATTATGCCATGTCTGCTAAATTAAAAAGCTTGCAGACATCTTCTCTCTCAGTAGGTACACAGAGACTATGATCAGGGTACTAATTTTATTATGCAGTCTCTTGTAGTTTATGATTCATGGGATGTATCAGATACAGAACACTGACACGACAGCTTCTGTTGATAGAACTGATTTTGCTGGAAGAATCTTTTAATGGTTGTTACAGCCTACCCCTCTTGCCTGATGGTAGAATTATTTCATTTTCCTCAAAACTTCCTTGACTGATACGTGCCACAAATTGCAGCATCCCATAATGTGGGTGTGATGTGAGAGAACTGAAAATAAAAAAAAAAAGAATTAACAATAATGATGCAGTGTTTTAAGGTACAAGTCTGAAAGCACTTTACCAAGGCCATGTCTACTCAAGATGTTGGCTACATAGTAGCCCAAAACTATTCCTCAGTAGCGTTGTCTGCCAGAAAGCATGTGTGACACTACTGCACAGTAGTCCTGGGCTACTGCACAATCAGTGCCACAAAAAAGCCATTCCTCAGTACTACTGTGCAATAACTTGAATTACTGCACAGTCATTTACTAATTGTTTATATGGCTGTACAGTCAGCATCTCGTAAGTAAATGCATCTTCTTACTTCTGTTTGAGAAATCTGAGATCCAGAGATTAAATGACTTAGTTATATCTCCAAGTAGATCTAGGAAAGTGACCCTGTTCTCCTGACTCCTGGTCCAGAGCCCACAGAACCTGTAACAGATATCAATAAAAGAACAACACAATCTAAAAAGATGGAGTCAGCTAATGGTATCTGAAGGTTTTAAGAATTAAGAAATGTGTAGATTTCAAATAAATGGGTGGATGTTGTAAATACAGATTATTAGATTACTAGCCAATTGCCTGTCATGAATACCGGAGCATTTCTGGAAGAGCTTACATGCCCCCCACCACTCACGCTTTGGGGCCAGCCATGAAAACCAGGGGTGGGCAATTATTTTGGGTGGAGGGCCACTTACTGAGCTTTGGCAAGCTACCGAAGGCCACATGGGTAGCTCAGCCCCTTGGTAGGTGCCCAACCCCCTCGTCAACATTTTCTGACCAGAAGTCCCACCCCCTAACCTCTGACCTTTACCACGAGAAGTCTGTTCCCTTGCCCCCAGAAGTACTTCTTTCAGCAAGGGGTTGTGCCATCTTGGAACCAGGAAAATACCAAATTATATTCTAAAAATGAAACATTTACCGCATTCATTAATTTGATTTCAAAAAATATTTTAGTCCCAATTTACGTGTGTTTGTGTAGTGTACACAGAGGTAATTGCACAATAGCTTAAAATGAAGTCTTACTCTTGTATATTGTGGGGGGTGAGTATAGGTTTGTGGGGAGCTGTGTGTGTATGGATATCTGGGGTGTGGGTGGATATGGGGTTTGTGAGGGACTGTGTGTAGAGGGAGGGTGCCTGAGCTGTCTGAGGGGGTATAGATGTGGGGGTCTGCATGTATGGCAGTGCAAAGGAAGTATGGGTGCATGTGTGGGGTGTACATGTGGGACTCATCCTATGAACACACACCCCCCCCCCACACCCACTCTGCCCCTGGCTGCACACCCACACTCACCCTCCCACTCTGACCTTAGCTGCACACATAACAAACATACCCACACCATACACCCCCACAACACACACTCACACCAGACACATACACACCCTACACATACAGCTCCATGCTCCCCGCTCCTGCAATGCAGCTGGACTACATGGCACCGACAGTACCGGCTAGCAGGGAATACAATTTCTGGGGTGGGCTGGGCTGTTCAGTTCTGCTAATGTTTCTCCTGGGTCCTACTGCCCCTGATTCCTATAAACTTTGATAGGAGCAGGGGCAAGTCAATACAGTTTTAAAGCCCAAGGGCTCCATCTGCCTCTGCTTCGGCTCCAGGTCCCTGCCCGAGGGAGTGGGGCCCATGCAACCAATTGCTGCCCAACCTCTCTGCGGCGCATGCATAATTGGCCCCCAGCATTACAGGCAGACAAACACACAAATAGAAATACTAAACCCTTTATTATATTAAAATGCACTGGACTAGAATTTAGAAGAAAGAGGGTTTTTTTTCTTTGTTCAGCTACAGACTTCTTGTATGATCTTAGACAAGGCACTTTTGAATCTTCTTAGTTTCAAACCTGCAAAATGGAGATGGTATTTCCCTTTTTGAAATAAGCCTTGTAAGGATAAATTGATACTAAGATGCTATAGTGATGAGTATCACGTTATAGTGATAGCTTAGCTTGGTAAAAGTTAAAAAAGAACAACTACAGAGAAAATAGGCATGGTAGCTAATGATGGGAGATGACACAAATGGTGTCTCAAAATTTCTGAGATGCTTTTATTTTTAAAAGGTTGCTTTAGCAAGGAGTATTTGGAAAACCTGGTTATAACTATTGATACATAGTATATGAAAAGATACCATGAATTATTGATATATAGTATATGAAGAGATAGCCTGAGTTAGGTCTAGGGTCAGAAGTGGTATAACCATATGAGTTCCCTCAGCAGAGCTGCTTCCTGGTCCAGAGCTGGAGTATGCAGCACCAGAGGCTGCCTTGTACCTTATGGACATACCTTCAGAGACCATAATTAAGTGGGCAAAATTTCAAAAAGTATTCAACAGCAGCCAGCATGGGGTCATCTCAGTGGAAAGTGTTGAGGGCAGAATGGGTCCTATTGGGTGTTGATCTGTTTTAGCTGCAAAGTGTGAGTTCTCCAGGTTACATAGGTGTATGGTGATATGTGCACTTATATCCTTCAGTAAATTAATAACCCATCAATAAAAAATAAGTTGTAAGTGTACTTGCTAGTGCTTTTAGACTAATTTACTGAATTTTACTACAGTGTTTGTCTTAGCCCCACATAGCTACTTTATAAAAATTGTATGTCCATTGTGCAGTCAAAGGTGTGACTGCAGTTTGGGCAGATATACTTATTCTACCTTTAAATTACATAGCATAGGTACTACTTGTAGCAACAAGCTCATTGAGGGCTACAAAACTAATCTTGAACCCTAAGTAAACAGACAACTTGCCTATGCAGAGATTTGTCCTGGTGTTGCTACACTTTTCTCAGTACCTGACTTAGCTTGGGCACTTGGCATTGTCTATCTGAACTCAAGTTCCACCTTTAACTGTGATATTAAAGTACCTTCAGAGAAGGACAGTTGAGTTAAAGATGCATTGTCTTTATGCAATTTCTTTGCTTTATTGCTTTGCAGCTCCTTTTATCTTAACATACTGTAGCTTTATTGGTTTTTGGATGTTGGTTGAGAGTGTGTGTTTGAGGGGAGGGAAGAGAGGGGCTAAACATATTGACAAAGAGACTGATTGTAATAACATCTGACAAAATCTGAGTATACAAAGCAGACGATTATTTAGCTAGAGCCAGAAGGAAATAGTTTGTTCTGAACATAAAGATGATCTAGATTATTGAACTGTGTTAGGTTTAGGAAGCAATTTTCAACTTGATTTAATATGCCAGTCAAAGAGGAAATTGTGGGGATAATGCTGATACTGTCAAGTTGAAAGAGTATGACTAAATCAGAATCCAGTCCTCTGTTTCATTAACTTTTTCTCTGTTATTTGGATGTATACTGCTCTGCATAGTTCACTGGTTTATTTTGAAATAATGGAAGAATTCCTCATCTTGAGAAACAGTTTACATAATGGAGGAAAATCTTGGAAGAAATAATGGAAGAAAAAATTAAGAATATGGCTTCACATTTTTGTTTTGTTGTGAAAAGCACCAGCCTTCTGAAAATCAGGCTTGAAATTATCTCAAGCTGGACATTAGGGCTGTGCAAAATTTCACTGTGTGTTTCATTTTGGTGCAGTTTTAACTCATTTTGAGCTCCAAAAAATAAAATCGAAATGGAACAAAAGGCATTGAAATAGCCTTGAAACGAAACAAGGGCACTTGAAACATTTTCTAAGTTTCTAAATGTTTTGAGTTTTGAAGCTGGGCTTGCTTGCAGGGAAACATAAACTAAGGAGATGGAGGAGGAACAGGAGGGAAGGACTGCTCTCATATTGACTGTGTAGCTGGCCAGTGACTATGATCCTTCCCTGAGGTCCCTTCCAACCCCAGTGCCCTTGGGGAGAGACAGAAAAAGCAGTATTGTTTGAACTGAGCTTTCTGCCTTGGGATCAGTTACTGAGCTGTGTCTTCCAGCAGCTCAGCAGCATCAGAGAAAGACTATCACTTCCCACTTGCTAGCCTGTTCCTAGCAAGTGGGATTCAATACCTTCTGATTTCAATACCCTTTTATTATTATATTCATTCATTCCTTTCAATTTATTCCTCCCCAAAAATCCTCTTTTTGTTTTTGTTAGTCTACTTTGATTCTTTTCCTCCAGAAAAGAAATCTGTAGTTTTTCTCACAGTGTGCATCCATTCACTGTGCAGAGAAGCACAGCATATATTGTGTATTATAATATAGAATTTATTCAGGAACACATACCACATACATTTATATATTTTATTTATTACATAAATACATACATTACACAAATACACATACATAAAATTATCTATATATATTACATAAATACAGATTACATTATAGAACAACGCACAGATTTTCCAGCACAACAAAGCAAACACACTATGAAACACACCATGAAGCGTGCTGGAAAGGCAGCTGGAAAGCCTTCAGGGAGGGGTGGAAGATGGAGTAGAAGGAGAGCTGTAAGTTCTGCCCTCTGAACTGAGACACAGCCTCTTTCCTACAACTAGCAGGCATGAGGCTTCCATTAGTTCAACAGGCAGCAAGGAGAAGGGAGCAGTGCCACTGCCTGTGTCTGAATCTACATCCCCTCCAAAAGAATCAGCCATAACCCCCCACCCACCATAACCACCATGATAACAAGCAGCAGCACCAGCATGACTGTCTCCTCCACCCCCATTTCACTTCCCATTTCACTTCCAGTGCCAGAGGAAGAAATGGAACTGGATCTGGATCTGAGTGCCATAGCAAGGGAAATTCTGGGGAAGGAGGGGGAATCATCTGAGCTTGTGCTCCACACCCCTCAAGTTTTCCCTATACCCAGGTCTCCTTCCCCCAGAAGGTACCTTGGAGGAGGCTGAGGTAGAGGTTGTGGAGGCAAGTAGCTCATCTGAGTCCCTTTCTACTGTTGCTGTGCATTTACCTGCTGAAGAGATGAAAAAGGCAGCATTTGCACATGCACCTGCACCCCAGAAGCAATTGGGTAGTGTGGTCTGGAATCATTCTGAGCTCTCAGATGATACTACATATGCTATCTGCCTGCACTGCTGATCCAAAACCAGATGGGGCAAGGGAACAAAACACATGAGCACCACAGGGATGCTGATGCATCTCTGCAGGCACCATCCCCTTGCCCTTGCTCCTCCTCAGCCTGGCATCAGTGGGAGTGTGCCCAAAAAGAAGTCCCCCTGTTGCTCAAAAGACCCCATCTCCCCAAAGCAGAGGCAGGCCACCCTGGAACAATGCGGGAAAGGTGGAGAGGGAGTGGGGTGTGTTGCAAAGGCAAGCGAGATCACCCAGACCACTGGGGAGAGGCCAGGCACCATCCCCTTGCCCTTGCTCCTCCTCAGCCTGGCATCAGTGGGAGTGTGCCCAAAAAGAAGTCCCCCTGTTGCTCAAAAGACCCCATCTCCCCAAAGCAGAGGCAGGCCACCCTGGAACAATGCGGGAAAGGTGGAGAGGGAGTGGGGTGTGTTGCAAAGGCAAGCGAGATCACCCAGACCACTGGGGAGAGGCATGCTGTGGATGGCCAGCCTTTCTCCTTAGTTGAGCAGCCTGGGTTCAGGTGGCTTATGGTGCTCATGGCCCCATCATACCAAGTGCCTGCATGCACCACCTTTAGCAGGACAGGCCTGCATGCAGCACCTGCAGCAGGACAGTGGTACCCTCCCTGTATGAGGCATGCAGAAAGGACTTGAGGGAGGAGCTGCGAAAGGCAGGTCCACAAGTGGCCTTACACTTCACCTTAGTCATCTAGAGCAGCCGGGGTGGAGATCATTCAAACCACTCTCTCACGGGGCACTGGTGGAACCAGTCAGGCCATTGGTGGGCTCTCCTTCAAGCTGAGGTGATGGATGAGTCCCACATGGCAAGTGAGATCATGGGGGCCATGAACTGCTTGGTGCAGGCATGGCTTGTTGAGCAGGGCAAATTCACCTGCAGGCTCATGGTCACTGACAATGGGGCCAATATGGTCAAGGTGGTCCATGATGCCAACTTTGTTGGCATTTGCTGTTTGGCACAGAAGTTGCACCTCATTGTCAGAGATACCTTGGAGGGGGACAGGGCTGCCAGTGACAGTGCCAGCACCATCAGCAAGCTCATTTCCAAATGCAAGAAGGTGGCTGGCTACTTCCACTGGAGCATCAAGGGGGGCAAGATGCTGTGGGAAAACAGGCAGATCTGAACATCCCGCAGCACAAAATCATGCAGGATGTGGAGACTCAGTGCAACTCCATATACCAGATGTTTGAGAGGCTGGTGCGGTAACAAAAGGCCATCCATGAGATGGCCTTGCTCAGGGAGATTGGGATTCGTGGCCCCCTTAAAAGAGCTGAGTGGGATACCATCTCCCAGATCTTGGTGGTCCTCAAGCCTTCCTCGAGGGCACTGAGACCCTCAGCACTGGTGATGCCCTCCTTAGTCAGGTGACCCCTGTAGTGAGGGAACTGTAGAACTAAATGGGTAAGTTCCAGGGGATCAGTGTTCATGGCTGGGGCAAGCCACTGTCACCCGATGTGCAGGCAGATGTGCAGGTTGAAAGAGGGCATCAGTAAATGGCTTGTTCCCCTGCGGTCCAGTACAGTCCATGTGCTGGCTGTTATGTGTGACATGAGGGTGAAGGGGAGTGTCAGCATATGTGACAGCAAGCCCCTGGATCAGTGGAGGGAAGTGCTGGTGAAGAGAGTCAGGGAAGCAGAAGGGCAGAGGCGGGGGGATGTGGAAGAGGGAGATCCACTGTCCTGTACCACAGGACATCATACACCAGCCAGTCTCCTCCTCCACCACAGGCACTGCCAATGTGGGCCAAGGGCATGGCTTCT
>NW_005842093.1:438504-444534 GCF_000455745.1 Alligator sinensis | reverse complement strand
CTATGATAGGGTCAAGAGGCACCAGACCCCACCATCAGGCAGGTAGTGCTCAGGCCTTTGTGGCTGCCTATCTCACTGAAGATGTGGAGCCACTGTTGTGTGACCCCTTGGCCTACTGAGCAAGCCGCAGCCAGCTGTGGATGGAACTGGCCATGGTTGTCTGGGAATACCTGTCCTGTCCATCGACCAGTGTTCCAAGTGAGTGGGTGTTCATCATTGCTGGTGATGTAGTGACACCACACCTCACCTCCTTGGATCCCGGTTTGGTGGAGCAGCTGGTGTTCTTCAAGGTTAATCTCCGATTGCTGGGGTTCCCCAAGCTCCAGGTTTATCCATCCTCACTCCATCTGCACCTATTTCCTTTTAATTTCTGGTTTCTGAACCATATAATGCCTTGCTTTCAGAGCTGGAGGGGGTACTCACTGCATCACCAGCCAGCAGGGAAAGAACATGTCTCTGCTGAGCTCCCATGCCAGGATGAACATGGAGGTATGGACAGGGGCTACAGGGAAGGAGGAGGCTCCAGGTCCTGGGCATGATCACTAAAACTGCACCCTGCCAGGGTCAGGAGGCCTGGTGAGACTGCTGGCAGCATGGCAGCCCCAGGAAATGTCAGGACTGAGGATCTCCCTGGTGAAAAGTGGGTAGGAGGCACCATAACCTCCAGCCACCACACGCATGCACAGTCCACTGGGGAAAGCCCAGACCCATCACATCTTTGAGAGGCTTGAGGCTTGCTGGTTGCAGTAGAGTTGTGAGGCTCCAGGTGAGCTCAGCTTTAGCTGCCTGGGATTCCAGCTTTTGGGCTGAAAAACCTACTGGACACAGTCACTTTTTTCTTAATATTGCCCAATAAACATAAAGATGTAAGCAATTTAAATCTTTATGGAAAAAAGGAATGGTATAAACATGAGAAAATATTTCCTTTAGAGCAAGGGTATCAAACATCCTGGTCCAGTGGCATGGGACCAGATAAAGCCCATAGACTGGCTGCACATGCTGGATTCCACGCACATGGCTACTCGAGTGCAGGCATCACAAGTGCAGGCATCACTTTGTGCTGTGTGCCACATGCACACCAGAACCATTCCTACATGCTGTGCAATGCACACATCAGAAACAGCCCCATTCACCACATGGAGCACACGCTGGATTCAGCCCCATGTGCTATGTGCAATATGCACTGGATTTGATCCTATATGCTGTATGTTCACCAGATCTTGCCCTGCAGACCTCATGCATGCAGCTGGTGTGGCAGCATGAGGGTCTGGTCCAAGATTCATTGGTAGCACAGTAATCCAGATGATGGCGCTCCTTATCTTTGACACCCCTGCTTTACAGAAAGAGTGCCTGTGCAGTAACACACAGACTGTGAGTATGAAAGAGTCCTTTGGAAGTTTAAATACATAAATCTTACAATCACCATTCAAAACCAGGAAACAATGCAGAAGAAATACACTAGAAGAAGTGTTGCCTAGCCCATTGTAACATTAGCATTTGCAATTCCACTGTGCAACATTAGCAATTTTCTACTGAATGATAGAATAGCCACATTTTTTTTCCTCCAGTAACATGCTCTAAAAGCCGCAACATCATTAAAGTGTGATTATGGGTAAAAAAGCAACTGTGTAAAAATGGCATCTGCTTAATGAATGTGTTCCCTCTGTGCCTTTAAGTCATACAAGTTTATTTTAGTGACACTGATATGCTGCAACGCTACAAATGGCCACTCTCTACCTGAACCATGATAATGCTTTCCTTATTTTTTCTGATTATTAATTTTACTGTTTAGTGGTAGTAAAGTAGCCCCTGAAAACCTCAATTAAATCAAGATACCCATTGTGCTAGACGTTGTGTAAATATATTGTAAGAGACAATTCCTGGGCAGAAGACCTTGCATGCTAAAAATACAGGGCCAACAAAAGTGGAATGGATAAGTGAGGCACTGACAAAGGGAAATGAATTTGCCTGTGGTCAAGTGCAGATCAGTGGTAGAACCAAACAGGAAAAGTCAGATGCCAAACTCTGTTTTATGTCTTTCAAAATCCCCCTTCCCCACCACCCCAGAAATAATAAGTGTTGCAGAGAGCCTGTTAAACAGCAAGATTCAAAAAAGAGGATTTATGCTCAAGCACTTATCTCATGAATACTTTTTGAGGATGGCCCCTGACCAAGCAATAAGCTGAAAGGTGTTTGCAGAAAAGATTAGTCAAACAACGACAAATATATACAAATTCATAAAAACAAACAAACAAAAAACCCACAACCCATAATCTCTTTGCTGATTATTTGGGAACTGAGGAAAATGACTGATACTCTATGCAAGGTACTTGTTACAGCTTTACCCACCTTTCATAATGCCAAAGAGCACTTAGAATTATAGAAAATTAGGGTTGGAAGGGATCTCAGGAAGTCATCTAGTCCAACCCCCTAAGGACCACCCCTAACTACATCATCTTAGCCAAGGCTTTGTCTACCTGGGTCTTAAAAAACTTTAAGGATGGAGATTTTACAATATCTCTGGGAAATCTGTTCTACTGCTTTACTACCCTCCTTGTGAAAAAAGTTTTTTTTTTTCTTAATATCAACCCTAAACTTCCCTTGCTGCAACTTGAGACCATTGCTCCTTGTTCTGTTATCTGTCATCACTGAGAACAGTCTAGCTCCATCCTCTTTGGAACCACCCTTCAAGTAGTTGAAGGCTGATTTTAAATCTCCCCTCAGTCTTCTCTTCTCCAACTAAGTAAGGCCAATTCCCTCAGCTTCTTCTCTTAAATCCTGTTTCCTAGCCCTTCAACCATTTTTGGGAATCACTTCCCTTGTTCTACTGGCAATGTTCCTACTAATGTAGCCCAGCATGCTGTTAGCCTTCTTCTCACACTGTTGGCACATAGTCAGTTTACTGTCCACTGTAACCTTCAGGTTCTTTTTTGCAAAGCTGCTGCTTAGCCAGTCAGTCCCCTGTCTGTACCAGTGCATGAGATTATTCTGTCCTAAGCGCAGGACTTGGCACTTGTCCTCACTGAACTTCATGATATTTCTTTTACTCCAGTCCTCCAAGTCTCGGTCTCTTGCAGTTGTCTAGGTCTCTTGGAGTCCTAGCCTGACCCTCCAGCATACCTACTACTCCCCCAGCTTGGTGTCATCTGCAGTCTTGCTGAAGCTGCACTCCATCCCATCTTCCAGATCGTTGGTGAAGATATTGAACAAAACTGATCCTAGGACTGACCCCTGGGGCAATCCACTTGATATTGGCTGCCAACTAGACAATGAGCCATTGATTAGAACTATTTTAACTGGTAGTCCAGCCAGTTTTCTATCCTTCTTACAGTACATTCATCCAACCCATACTTCATTAGCTTGCTTGAGCCCAGTCAGTGGGCTCAGCTATTGAAAATCATACTACTAGGCACCTAATTGTTCCTTTTGCATTTTATACAGATTTTATGTGGTTGATTTAACATTGTGAATTCCACTCAGGGAGCTAAGCACCTAACTCCTACTACAGATTTGGCTTACAATAAATAAGGTTGATATGTATTGGTGAATACATTGGTATAACTTACATTCACTTAAATGGAAGTAAATAGAACTTTTTTTTGGTGGGTTGGGGGGGAATACCAATTCTTTACAACAGGTTTGGATGAATTCCTACAGCTTGGAAAAAAAATTGCAGGGTATAGTCGGGCACTAAGATGTGACTGCTCCTTTAAGGCTGATACATCCTTGCCAGAGAGCTCTGCAGGCTAAGCAGAGCTCCACAGCAGTAAGTTGCTGGGTTGACAGCCTAAGGGGATAATGGGGCAACACCTGTAAGCCTCACATGACCAGGGGGCAAGGTTTGGGGCTGGGGCTAGCAGGGACATATTCTTTCTGGCAACTGCCAGGGAAGGAGCTCTTACATGAGGAAGCTACCTGAGACCTGGTGCTGCCTGCTTTGCTACCCAAGTGCTGCAAGACTTTAGGAGCCTCCCAGGTACTTAGGTTGGGGAGCGTGCTGTCCTAAGGGTGGAAGTTTGTCCCCGTAAAGGGGCAGAGTGTGGTTGTCTTTGCTAGTTTTTAAGTTATAGTCAAAGGACTTATGCTTGTGTTACTGTTTACACTGGAGAGCCAGGATGAGGCTGTAAGGGGAGGTTTGGAGGCTTTATTAGTGCCTAGAGCAAGGGGCACATGATTTGGGTAGAGCCCAGTGTCAGGCACATACAGAGAGAGAGGTGCCAGAGAGGTGCAGCTACAGGGGTGCAGGGAGCCCAAGCCCCAGAGGGGCATAAAAGTGACAGATAGTAGTATAACACCTGCAAGGCTCGGGACACAATAAAGGAGGTGTTGGAGTCATGTAGAAGCAACTTATTAATTGTATCAAAAAGGCATAGCAGGTGAGAGAGGTAGGTGGACTGCCCTAGACAGGGGGGCAGGTTAGCAGCCTTGGGACTACCCCCTGTAACAGAGGGGGAGAGGGGACGTGTTTTGAAATGATCCAGAAGTCCAGTTTCAATATTTTCTCAAAAAGAAGAAAAAAAGATGTTAAACTGATTATGGACAAACACCCATGAAGCCTAAAATATTGAGATCAAGATGTTCCAGAAATCCTGAAGCAAGCCTTGTTCACTTGATTTAAACTAATATGTTTTGAGAAGTTGACTTTTCATTATAAACGAGAGAAATATTTCTTAGAATAGGAACACAATTTCCTACTTCAGTGGAGGATCTGGCCCTGGGTGGGTAAGTTCTTTTCATTGCAATTGATGAAAAGCAGTTACCCATTTCATTGCAATGAATACTCTAGCTTTATCACTCAGTGTCCTTTTATAGATTGTTTCTAGCTCGTTCTGTCATTCAGTTGCTGCATTCCATACAAATAAATAAATAAATACATTGCAATGGATGTTGTTGTACATCTTAGACGTATTTCAAGATCAAGTCCTTATAGCAGAAAAGATGAGATAGACATCATGGAGTGTAGGAGCACATGGAGAAATTCTTGATGATCAAAGTCGTAGAATTCTATGTTGTAAGCATGAGTTTTAATAGAAAGAGCAACTAATGGCTACTTCTCATAATTGGTAACGAGCTGAAAGAGGATAGCATCATCTTTGGAAACTATACATCTGGAATATTAGTTGCCAACCTGATGTTCTTTAGGAAAAGTCACTTTTAACGGTAAGGCAATTAGTCTAAATCATTCTCCTAAGAATTGCATGTGGTTTTAACAAACATTAAACTCATTAAGACCAGAAAGTTCAAATCAGAGATGCTTTATACAGGATTCTGATCATTTGCTTCTTGTATTACTGGGATTGCCAAAGCAAAGTATTTAGTAAATTAGTACTTAGTAAATTTAGTAAAAAGTATACCTCACTATCACTCTGCTTGGTCTCTACCTAAGGGAATCCCACAGCCTGATCACTGAAGTAACAATACTTCCTAGATTAATTAGATATATCTGGTGAGAACCTTAATAAATGTAATTAATTCAGGTTTCCCCAAAGCAAAAGTCTAAAACATCTTCCTGAGAAGATAGGTGGTGGGATTGTATGTGAATAACAAATTATTAGGGACATGATTAATGATAAATAAAAATGGATTATATTATTATTACAAACATCCTTGACAACCTGTATTTATGTAAGAAGCCCTAACTTGTATGAGTAGCCCTACTTATGTCAACCAGACTCGTTTTGATTGTGAGGATTTGCAAGATCAGACACCACCTCTTTAATAACTCCTGAAAACCAAAATGTGTTTCACATATACAGGTATTGAACTTTTATTTCAGATGCATGTCAGTGGGGAAATTTGCCTGTCACTGAGTAACTGTTCTACTCAGCAAAGCATAAGGATTAATGATGGAAAATACTAGAAGAATGAGTATCATAAAAGTTGCCAAAGCTCAGAGTCCCTTATCAGTTACATTTTACCTTACATGTCCCTTTGGTGTAGCTGTAAATTATTAATGCTGAAAACTGTTATTTCATTCATGAATAATTTAATATGGTGCTGAATGGAGTGATGGGGAGATAGAGTGGAATG
>NW_005842093.1:438123-438494 GCF_000455745.1 Alligator sinensis | reverse complement strand
TCCTGCTGACCCCAGCTGCTCTCTGTGTTAAGCAAAATAAAAAGCACTACCATCATGGTTGCACTTCGTGGATTAGTGAGAAAAGAGATGGGTTAATCCTGAAAGTCTTCTGAATGGGACTATCCCATAGGTAACGATTAGGCCCAAGGTCTGCTAGGAACTGGTTCCCTTCAGGCACTGAGATTTAAATGTTTAACTCAGCCTGGCACTATTTTATTCCAAAAGTTTCATGGTCTCATATAACTATAGCTGTTTCTTATGCTTCTTATGCCCCACCTTGAAAAAACATGTCAATAATAACCAAAACATTTTGTCTTTGTCAATTTTTTTCAATGCTGCTCAAGTTTTTTTTGTTTGTTTTAGTGTGTGTG
>NW_005842093.1:419330-438092 GCF_000455745.1 Alligator sinensis | reverse complement strand
CCATCCAAATTAGAGTTGGCCTGGTTTTGAATTTTCAATAAAAATACAAATATTTTTGCAATTGATTTTTTAAAATTGATTTTCACAGGGAATAGAAAACAGGAAAGTACAAAATGGTAAATGATGTATGAGGTATACGTATGTCTTCATTTATAGGATTTCAGAGAGTGTTATATCGTTTTATAATTTTCAAAACTACAAGAAAGAGAATACAGGACCAAATAGCATTGCATTGACATAATACAGTAAGCAGATATTATAATAATAAAGAAAGAAAGGAGAGGCGAAGAATAGGAAGGCAAGGAGACAAAAAGGAGTAAACAGGAAAAAATAATGATAGAATGGAGTTCTGTAATTCTTGGAACAATATTCATTTTTTTTTATTGTTCCAATACACCCAGAAACCAGATTCATGGTTCTTTGTTTGAACCTTGGAGGATATAGCTTGTATATTGAACCCTGTGGTTTGACTGATTGATTTTTTGTTTAAGGAAGTTGATGGAACCTAATCCTTGTAGGTTAATTTAGTGGGTTACTGCAGCTTTCCTTGGTTGATTCTCTGGACCCATATCCAACTAAATAGTCCATTACATCTGTTAGCTACTTAGTCCCCAGTAGACTGATAAAAATATTCTAGGACTTTGATGGGATGTAGTGATTGATTGACTCTTGAAAGGAAGTGAGGAAGGTCATTGGAGGCTATAACTACAGAAATAGAATGCTCTATTTAGAAATTGTAATAGTATATGCCATGAGGCAACTGCACACAAACTAACAGCTGCAACAGGAAAAAACTATCTTGTTCTGGGAAGAAATTTCTCTGGATTAGACCTGGGATAACACTGTCCAGGTTAGCACAGATTGATCTCAGATTAAGTTTAGTTTAAGCAGGCTTGAACTCCAGTGCTTTCTCAGCTCTGTTAGAAGTTCGCCAAATGTTTCATTTAAAACCTGGCTCTAGGTTAGAAGGTTGGTGCAGGGACCATGTGCAAAGGGGCCTTGGGGTTTTGGTTCATTGGGAGTTCATGCATCATGATTTTTCAGGCTTCATGTAGCTTTTACCCACCGTGTTTTGCCTTGAGTTTTGACTTTAAATGAGCAGCAAAATGCTCAACAGGTGCAACGGAAGAGATGAATCACCCATCTACCAACTGTAAAGGTCCTCAAACTTGTTTTCTTCAGGTCAATGGAATTTTTACAAGCCTAACCTAAATCATAGCAGTATCATAAAACCAATCTAGCAGTAGTATCATAAAACCAGTCTGATGGTTTTCAGTTTCATAGCTCAGTTCTCTTAAGCCAATGAGGGCTGCAAATGCCACGAAATCAGGCCCTTGATCCCTGGTAAGTCAGGGATATCAGCTGACATTTTATTTTCTCCTTCCCATAAAAGTGATCACTTTTTGGACATTTGTGGGCCACTTTTGTTATTTTCTCATCTAGGGGTATTTTTTTCTTGTACATGTAGCCCCATGCAGATGGATGACCACATATGCATGCTAAATGACAGCAACAAAATGATGGAAAGATACCTGCCATATTTTCTCCATGAATAGCTCAGTAACAAGACACTCACAAGGAAAACTGGAGATCCTGGATTTTGCCCCCTGCCCTGAACTCAGAAGCCACTTGAACCTATGTGTGCATCACTGAGGTGGCTGCTGGTCTGGAAGGGAGGAGACCCCCAGTCCAAGTGAGGCAGAAGCTTTTCCCCTTCATTGCCCCATCCATTTGTCTCCAAGAACTATGTTAGTGGCTCAGCTTGGAAAGAAGTGCTGAAGAAGAGAATTAATAATGTTTGACTGTGGTGCGGTGGTTGTAGTGCTGTGCTGGGTACTAAAAGGCGGTCTCATTCAAAACCCTTCTGGGGATGGCAGCCCACAACCTCCAGGATCTCAGGTGAGTGCTCTAGTCACTGAGCTATGGGACAAAAAAGAGACACAGATGCACAGCACTTTTCTTTTCCTAAGGCTAACTTTCTAGTCACAAGTTCTTGACAACACTATTTTCAGGCATCTTATTCCACACTGCATCCATGAGGGGTATGTGTATGGACTATGGCCGCTACTGAACATGCTCAGTTGGCAAAAAAATGGCCACGTAGACAATAAGAAAAGACTAGAATGGCACCTTTCATATCTTATCATGCTAGCAAATTATGTTGACAGTTCAGCACTATTCTGTGACTCTCATCTGTATCTGAGTGTGCAACAGGACATGTGAGGAGCCTTAATTAGGAAAAACAGAGCCTGATTCACCCCTACTTCTTCTCCCTATATAGTCATTAACCCCTACGCAAAATGTGTAAAGAACCATAAACCCAGTCCTAATCTAAAATGTAGATGAAGGTGACTACAGTGGGCGTGTTTACACATCCAATTAATGCACCTAAAATTTCTGTGCAGAAAATTCAGGCACATTAAACTGTGCCTCCGTAAACTCACTGTCCTCATCTCCACGGGACAGAGAGAGCTGTAGTAGCTGCTGTGACAGCTCCCCCTGCCCCGTGGAGATGGAGATGAATTCTGATCTCCATGTGGCTGAGAGGCAGCTGCCCCCAGAGCCAGGATAGCTCTCCCTGCCCTGTGGAGATTATGACCTGTCCCGATCTCTGTGTGGTTGGCAGGCAGAATCCCACCAAGCTAGGATAGCTCTCCCTGCCCCCTGTGCCTCCCTGCTGCCTAGGCTGACCAGGAGCTTCAGCACATTAGTTTAATGAGCCAATTTCTAGTACCTGCAGAGAAAACATTGCATTAGAAGAATCTACTGTGTTGTAATTGCTGCGCAAATGTAGATGGTGATGCTTTACAGCACATTAGATTAGTCTAATGCACAGTAAAGCATCTTGTGTAGACACACCCAGTGTGAATCAGAATCATATCCAACTATTTTGACTGAATGTAGAAAAAGCCTGCTGGCACACTACTAAAACAGGTGCTGTGCCCATTTCCAGAAAGGAATCAGAATTTTTAAAAAGGTGCTTCCCTGTCATTGTTCTGAAAAATGCACTGAAGTCAGTCATTTATGCTACATCCAGATATCAATATTCTCTGTGTGCTTCTTTTGCTTTTGCTGGTCAACACTGGATGTAGATCGTTTAATTGAAATCCCTACCACAAAAGAAGTCAGTGACTTAATTACTATTGCTTTCAGTGTCACCAGGATTTGACAGATGTCTCTATCAGGTTAGATTCTGATAAACTTATTTTGGTTTAGCAGCACTTTAATCTCTGAATAGTCTTATTCTGTCCTTGTTCTGTCTTAGCCTTTCTTTGTTTCCTGTAGATCAGTGTAACTTCATTGGAGATTTGCATTGCCTGAAGATTTACCCCATCACCTCCATTTAGACTACTCATGGTGTAAGTTGCTATAGATACTATTCAACATAAATAAAGGTATGAGAACCTAGTTCATAGACATAGGGTCATAAGATTGGGATAAAACATTAATTAATATGTTTCAACCTCCAGACATATGGGTTAGGTACAGACATTCAAAAGCTCAAGGCAGAATAAATCAAAGTTTTTTGTAAACTGCATAGGTTAGACCAGAAGCAAACAGAACACATGTTCATCTTTAGGTGGCAGAAGGCAAATCTTACGCCTAGTTCCACCATTTTAAACCAGTCTTTGTGTGCTGAACTTCTGTTCTGTTACAGGTATAGACCAATTTCTGATCACTTATACTGGTAAAAGTGTAATGTCTGTACCAGTCCATGATGAAGCTATATAAATTACATTTGCTATGAATGTAAACTTAAATGCATAATATTGCACCTCACCTTTGTGTTTAATTTATGTTTCCATAAATAAAAGTTATTTCACTATACTAAAGGACCCATCTCCCTTTCACCAGAATCAATGATGAACATTCCAATGTCTTCAAATAAAACGGGGTCATCAAAGTACCATTATTTCCATCCTCCCAACAAACATCTTTGTAAACTATACAGATGTATGCACACATTTGTGTGCATGTCTGTCTTTGTAAATCAGCAAAATCAAGAGACTGGAGCAGAGTTATTTGCCAATTTGGAAGAAATAAAAAAAAATCCTATTCTTCTAATAAAAAAAAAAATATCTGATTAAAAAATGCTGATATAGCTACATTGATTGACATCATCTGCGGACGTGGTCAAACACATCTACAACATCTATAAAATTACCTTTTTGATCATAAGTTCTTGTAACAGTTTTTTCCTGAGTGTGCCCCACCCCCACCAATGAATGTGGGTCATATTCTACTCTTGCTAACACTTGTGTCTGTGCATTGAATTCAGTGCATTTACTCCAGATTCAAGCAAGTGTAACAGATCCTACCCTTTATATTCTCCATCTGCATGATAAGTGAAAGTCTCATGAAAACAAAAGAACTGCAAGGGAATGAGGTTTACAACATGTTTCATTGGCAATATAATTACCAATATCTTATCCTCACTGTTTACTATATTGGTGAAGGTTAGTTAAGTTTGATATCACCAATTGTATGAAATGTTTGATCCGAATGGTAATTTGTGCTTGTTAATTAGAAGTCAAATTGCAGCCTGTTGTGACCCAGATTTCAGAATAATTTGCATGCAGTCAGCAATGCTGTAAATATAATTATTTCAGATGCAGCAATAATAAAATTATAATCCTTGCTGGGTGTTTCCCTCCCCCCCTGTTTCATGTTGTCTCCTTTTGGAAAATATAATAAAAATTATAATTGATGCAGAACAAATCTAAAAATTACCAGCACAACTCTGTGACAATTATAGAGCAAGACTGTAACCTGCTTAATCCACATGTGAAAATATAAAGTAAAAATGGCATTACATTTTGGGCCCTGATTCAGGAATTCACAATTTCTTTCTTTACTTGTTACTGAGGGAATAAGTCATAGAATGCATATATATGTTCTGAAACACCAGACTGTATTATCAACTGCTTACAGTATTGGCAAACATTTTTTCTACTCTACAACATAAACTTGGGGGAGGGGAGAACCCCATCTTAGTAACAATTTAAAATTCAGCTTGCACACACAAAAAATTATCATTACAGGAAAAAGTTTAGAAGCTTCAACTATTTTGCAGAATAGAGTGGAGCTGACTCTAATAAGAGCACTATTGTAAGAGTAGTGGTATAGCCATGATGGTCCAGAAATTATGAGGATGATATCATCTTAGAAGTATAACTTTTATTGTACCACCTATGTAGTTGGGATGAAGTTAGAAAAGCTTTTGACCATAAGACATGCTTCCTCAGATCTGATTAGGAGCCAGACACTAAATTGTGCTCTGAGCTAAGAACACACATTTCCAAATGAGTTCAGTGGGAGTTTTTTGCTCCCATAAGAGCAGTGAACTACAGAACACAATTATTGCCAGTTTCAAACTTGTCTTTAGGATAATAGGGAATGAATACTATCAGATGTGAACTAGGGAAAAGATTTTAGTGGGAGTTATTGTATTATGTTATGAACTTGATCTGCATTTGATGGATAAGCAGGTCTATTTTTTATCAAAATGAATTATGTCAGTTTGTGTTGGGTAAATGAAATATAAATAACAGAAGCTATTGTTTTGTATGGGTATAAAGTGCTGCTGCTTGTTACTGGCTATGAGTCAATCTGGCCAAGTCAGCATTAAAAAATAAGACTTATCCAAAATTTTACACCATTTAAAGTATCTGTAAGCCATTAAGTGATGTCTTCTGCTGTGATCAGAAGGAAGAATACAAATGAGGGAGTATAGCTAACTTCTGTGGGGACCACTGGAAATACGCAAGCTCTGATAGGGTAGATATAAATGGATGTCATGCTAGAGTAATCAGAAACAAATCAAGCTGATTTTTAGAAAGACGGGTGATGGGACCCTAAAATTCTCAGTGTTGAAGGATGCGGAATCATGGTGCTACCCCTGAGGTTGGGGCCAAATTAAGCAACTGTGACAGAACTGGAACTGAACTGGCAAAGGAGGGTCTAAATGCCTGTTTTATTGCTTGGGGGGTTGTCTTAAAGCATAAGTGGGGTTTGATTGAATGCAATCTGTAGCAATTGGAGTGTTGCACTTCTGGCTGCTAAAGATTTTTTTGAAAGTTGTGGTGTACCAAGTGAAATAAATTTATAGTTGACTTCCTTAGTTTTCCTTAATCCTTATTTTATTTTATGCATTGAATTTCCTTGTTGTTTCCTGTCTGTCTTTCCCCTAATGAATGATTCCTTTGTTTTGAATCACCAAATAAAGAGTGTTTATAGGTATATAAGAAATATCTACTGAGGATGACTAAGAAAAGTTTATTTTCCTATTTTCAAAGTTGAAGTCATATTAAGACTGGGTGGGGGCCTCAAGAGGTGTTTGTCTCATTATCTGAGGAGGATCCTTGGGCAGGTTGAATCCAGCCATTGTTATTTCCATCAGTACCTGGCAATGAGTTCACATATAGCCACTAATGTAATTGGATGGAGAATGAGACCCATCTATGGACTTCAGATGTGTTCATTGCAAATTTGGAATAATTGCAAAATTACATTTGTGTGTATGGGACTCAGTATCAAAATCCATGATCAAGAAGTCAGGAAAGTTGCCTCCTAACATGATAGAACATTATAGAACATATATAAGATGATGGATGTAAATTGATATATCTCCATTGACTTCAGTGATATTAAAGTTACACATCCAAGGTCATATTCACTGTAACCTTACTGAAGCCATACATCGTGGTCCATGTCTACACAAGACACTGACTGTGTGGTAGCTCATTACTAGGGCTGTGCAAAGCTTCAGTTGCTGATTCTATTTGGAGGAGATTCGGCCCAATTCGGCAGGCGAATCTCCAAATCAAAAATCAAATGAGGAGACCAATAAAAGGTCTGAATTGATTCAAAGCCTCCGAATTGATTCAGAGAAGATTCATGTAGCCCTTGCTCACCACCACAGGGAGATGGAACCAGGCTCTGTAATTAGAGGACAGGGGGGCTATAGGACGGGGGGACCAGTGGGGGACCCTCGCCAGGCCCCATCCCCTGCCTGCTCTCCCAGCCCCGTAAATGGCCGCCCCACCCAGCCCCAGAATCCCAGCACTTAAAAAAAGCCCCCCACACACCAGCTGCTGCAACAGCCATCAGGGCCTCTGGGGGCTCATGGCAGAGTCCCCCTTTCCCACCCCCCCCACAAAGTGGAGGGGCAGTGGGATGCAGCAGGGATTGCCTCCCACACCTAGCAGGAACTGGTGAGTGCAGGGCTTTTTTTCCCTTTTTTTTTAAGTGCCAGGAGGCTGGGACCAGGTGGGGCAGCCATTGACAGGGCTGGGAGAGTGGGCAGGGGATGGGTTCTGTTAGATTCGGAGATTGAGTTGATTTGGCGGCAGCCAAATCTCTGAATCAGATTCCACCGAATTGATTTGGGACAGTGATTTGAATCACTGAATCTAATTTCTGTCCCCTGAATCAGCTGAATCTGAAGCGAATACTAGCTGCTTCGCACAGGCCTACTCATTACTACTGCACAGTAGTGTCATGTGGCATAAAGCATGATGCAATGTTAGTCCTCAGTAATAATGAGATACTGCACAGTCAGCATCACCAAAAAGCCATTCCGGAACTCTACTGCTCAGTAATACCAGTTATTGCACAGTCATTTATTACTTGTGTATGCAAGTACTAAATGAATGCACAGTAACAACTGTTAAGTCAGCGTCTCATGTAGATGCAGCCATTATAATGTTACTGAGTTCCATAGTTTAAACTGGTTTATCACTTGAGTCATACAGAGGCAAATGTGACCATCCTAGTTTGGATTATCTTCCTGCAAGCTGTTTTGGAGTGAGAAAATGTCTAGTTTCTTACCCCTTTTCTTTTTATGAGAATAAAGTTTAGTAAGAATGCTGATTCATAAAACCAGTAGTTGATTTTGGAAAATGTTAATATCTTGTGATAAAACAGCCATTGCCATTTTACAGTACCTGACAGAAATTACCCAGTTTCTCTGATTGCATACAATTAAGTAGCATTATTACCAGCCCATTAGGTTAGATAAATTTCACAGTAGGAAAATAAAACTTAATGTTTACTTATTGATGTTTAAATAAACTGTAATTATCATTCCGTGATACTCTTGTAATACTGTAATTAAGCTTTAAAATAAAGGGGTAATTAGAATGAAAAGGGTTTATCTCCATTTCATTTAAAAGTTACTGTTGTAACAATCAGTGGCACTGTGCAATAATGTTTAGAAAACAGTGTTTGTCAGTTTCTGCTATTTATGTTTTTAACCATGCAGTTTAGGTGGTTAAGGATTTTGGTGCACCTGGAAACCACTATGAGCAAGAATTTATTCTACCGATTGGGTGTGTTAAGTGGACTCAGTCACCTAAGTGCAATTGCATGAGTGGCGTGTGCCCCTGGAGGTTGGGGGAGCACAGCAACCACCCACAGGTGGTGGTGGCAGCAGCAGGGATCTGGCGGCGGTGAGCAGGGAGCTCCTCCAGGTGGCTGCAGCAGTAGGTTGTGGCGAGCACCAACCAGTGGTTGGCGACCACCTGCAGATGTGGTGGCCAGCAGCAATCGGGGATCACCCGCAGATGCTGCCAGCAGTGTTGGCAGTGAGGGGGGAGGGCGTTGGCGAGTGACGACCACCTGCAGGTACCGCTGGCCATGCTGACAGCACTTTTTGCAAGGGGTGCACCACCAAGTTCAGGGGGTGCATGTGCACCCACATGTACCCCCTACATGTTCCCAGTGTGCAATTCTATTCCACCCCATTCAAGTTCTGAAAATCCATCAATGCATCTGAATTTTGTAGCACACCAGAATCTGACCCAAAACCAGAGACAAAGAGAAGGACCCACTAATATTTTTGAATTTATCATTTTTCAGAGATTCTAGCAGGGTGGAACAAAATTATACTTACTCTACTTACATACCTAATAGGCATAATAGAATCAGCCCCCCCTAAGAGATGTCCTTAAGACAAATGCATAAGCAGTAGGCCTATGTGAATAGGAAAGTATTCGATTCTGATTTGGATTCAGCCAGTTTGGAAGACAGTAATTTGATTTGGAGATTCAGATCACTGTCCTGGATCAACTTGGCTGAATCAGCTTTGGAAGATTCGGCATTGGTTCTGGTTCAGAGAGATTCAGTGATTCAGCCATAGACTATAATGGGGAATCACTGAAATACCTATAAATTTGTCATTTTTTTGCCAGATTTGGATGAAAACAGCAGGGATGGTAGCCCCTTCTGAGGGCATGAGGCCCACCAGGTCTAAAGGAGATAGGTACAGGGGTTTCTGGGAAACTGCACCTCAAGCTTCTGAAAGCAAAACTCATGATGTGTGACTTTGTGTGTGTGTTAAGGGGTTTCTTGGTTTCCCAATTCGATTCGGATTTGGTGATTTGGCCTCTGAATTGGGCTGACTCTTCTCCAAATCAAATCAGTGGCCAATGTTTCACACACCCGTAATAAATACTTGGAAACCTGCCAACAGAAACCATGTAGATCTAGGCACATCTGTGATGGGAACTTTCTTCCATTAAGCCCCAAGACCTGTACTTTATATATTGCTGTTCTAATGATTAAAAGAAAGGGATCCAAACCTTGTCCCTCCCTTGGGATTATAAATCTAATTATGGGTGAGTGAGATTATGAGTTTTCTCCTGCTCTCTTTGAAAATACCATTAAGATGAGAGTAATATACCAGTAACATTAGACAAACCAGAGACACCCAGCAAGGTGCTACTCAGAGCTGTAATCTATGCAAGATGAATGTATATCTGAGACTTACCATGACTCCAAGAAGCTTTTGAAGACTTCAGCAATGATGAATCATAGAAAAGCAAGGCTAAAAGGCTCCTCAGGAGGCAATCTGTTCTAACCCCATATTTAAGGCATGACCATCCCTGCCTCAACCATACCAGACAAATGTTTGCGATCATTTTATACAATGCTAGTCTCAGATGCAGCTCAAAATCACTCTATTAACAACCTTGAAAGATTAGTTATGAGACAATTTGCTCCAAATTTGAACATAGCCTGTCATTTTTTTTTTTATTGAGAACAACTGAGAATAACTTTAAACCTTTAGTTATCTGTAAGACTAGCTTGTGTTTAAAGAACTTTCAAGTTCAATATCAAGGTAATGAGTGTTTACAGGCATATTTTATACAACGTTGTTATACATAAGACTAAGGAGGGCACTGAGTTCTAAAGATTTTTCATTAATAATTTATAATAGCCCAGGTTTGACATTGTTACTGGATTGGGGTTTTTTTAGGTTAACATTTGTCATACTCGTATTTGAATTTTTGGTGGGAAGCTTAAAAAATAGACTAACACTTAAAGGTGTAAGGTATCTCAAATATATGCATTTTTTTAAAAATTGGGATCTTAGCTCATGATTCAAGAGGACTTGACTTCAAAAACAAACAGTCCTGAATCAAATTCTGAATTTGAATCACGTCAAAGTTTGAGTGTCTTGATACCAAGGGTTTTTTGATTTATACTTTAAAAGCTTCAAATTAGTGAAAGAATTCAAACTATAATTACCCATGAGATCAGTGAGGACTATATAGCAACTATATATGCCTGAACTTGAATAATAAAATAAATCAAGTTGGAAGCCACTGAAAAAGATGATAAATGATAACTATGAAACAGCTTGCCTTATTATGTATAGTAAACACATAAGACTACCTCTTCAGCTAATGTAAATCATAGTAGCTACTTGATCAACATGGATTTACACCAGTTGAGGATCTGCCCACTCCAATTTTGGGGTGTCCTAATTCAGGAAAACTTTTATCTGAATAACTTCAGATTTTTCTGAATTTTAGGGCTGATATAACTTTTTGGTACAGGATGGCCAACACTTAGCCTATAATGGAAATGTACTTGCTACTTTAATTGTGTAGTGAATGTGTTTTGTTATCTGTCTGCTTACATGTCAGTCCTGGGCCATTCTTCATATCTATATTCCTCTCTAGAAATACTCTGAAATTAACTTCCATTAATTACTTTATGAGTTCCAGATATTATATGTGAGCAGAATATGTAAGTGGCCCAAGTCAGGTATTGAGTCTGGTGTTTGCATATTGGACAAATATAGAATACTGTTTGCCATACCTTCAGACAATGCAGGAGAGTCCAATTTCATATGAAATCTATGAAACTGGGTGCTTCTACATGAGATGCTACATCACCATAGCATTGGTGAGCATGAACTGTGACATCGACACTACTGTGCAGTAGCAATAAGCTACTGTGCAGTAGCTCATTGCTACTGTGTAGTAGGGTCAGAAACAATCCATGCACCACAAGTCATTTAATACTTGCTAAAGCAAGTTGTACTAAATGTCTGCGTAGTAACAACTGCATAGTCGAATGCATGTGTAGATGTTCCCAGTGAGATCTAGTGCTCTGCAGCACAACTGTATTTATTAAAGCCCAGATTTTGAATTGGAAGCATCAATGGAAATTGCTAATTCCAGCGATCTTAATATAGCACATCAAATGAATTCCAGAAGACATACTTATCTGGAAAGTTAGTGTCTTATCCAGAGTCTACTGGGGTCAAAGGGAAGGCTTTTATGAGTTCATTGAGCTGTTGACCAGGTAATAGAAATGGGATTTTCAAGCACCCTCAACTTTGGTTACACTGAAGTCACTGGTTAATGTTCAAATCCTCTGTAACAGGAGCAGAGTTAGGTGAATGCTGACTAGTTAAAGTTAGTGTGTGTGTATGGGGACTCAACAACCCCTAAAAATTCACAGGGCAGGGGGGAGGGGAAAAGACTTTGTAATGGCCACTAGATTCTGAAAATGTTAGCTACATTGTTTTAGGAGCAGATTGTGATCCCTTTTATTTAACAAACATCCTTATTAGAAGCCAAGGGGAAACTTGTGAAGTAAGGAGCTTCTTAGTGTCAGTAATTTACAAGGTAACACATAGTTCCTACCATTTCTGGCTTGGTTTCTTTTCTTAACTGTAAAGGGGATACACACTCAAAATGTGGTATGTTCTGGCAACCTTAACATCACTTTAACAGAGCATTTTTGAGGGGCTGCATTATAACAAGAATGCAATTTAAAACGAATCAAATCAATAAAAAAACAATTCTTATTTATTCTTAGCCTATAATCTTCACTTTATTGTATATATGACATAATACCTCTAGTTTGGCTTGAAAGTACACTCTTGTTTTTCTGTTCCACTATACAAAATTATATTTGATACAGTTGACATTTTGGTGCAATGGACCATAAATTAATGCAAGTATGAACTATAAAACAAAGGACATTAGAATAATCAAGTGGCTATAGAAGTATTCATGTGTGCATGAGTCTATGGTGAACAATTTTTGATTAGCTCACATTTATAAGCCTTTTCTGTTCCTTTTGTCTACATCCAATGTACCTTAATTTCATTTTCCCTTGAAGGGAGCTCTAGGGATTGCTAAACCTCTTGAGTTATGAGATTTTTGTGTCAACAGAAATTTAATTACCTCAGAGAAATGAATCACTGTAACTCATCTATAATAAATCTCCAAATACTCGTATCCTAGCAAATGCATTTTCTTTTGAGCCAAAAGTCATAATTTTAATCAGTGTTTGTCTTTCCATTAACATTATCATGTTGAAAAATTTTTTTTTTGTTTGGTTTCGTGTGTGTGTGCATTTATTTCATTAGGCTACGTCTCTGTTAATATGAGCATAAAGTATCTATTTTTACATTGTTTCATTATATATATTACAGAGATATTGCTCAAGCTGCTTACATGCATTTACCTTATTGCTCTAGCCATGACAAAGCTAATACAATACCTCTGTGCTGCCAGTTGCTATGGAAAGGTGATTTTTTAAGCTGTGTTGCTGGCACATGTAAATGCAAGTACAAGATATCTCTACTTTTCTTGATATGAAGGAAGTGGATCTGCTGTTGTTGTGTATTCCAATGGACTGTAGAATCTGATAAAAAGTCAAATCACTTTGGCTCTGGAAGTAACTTAAGCATGTACCCAAGCTTTGCTATATGTCACTACATTAGCTTTCAATTGATTTAAAGCTAGTAACATATTTAAATATGTTGCTTATTTGTTTTACAAAAAGCATTAAGGTGTCTGAAAGCCATTATTTTATGACAAGCATTTAGTATGGATGGATTAGTAGATTTATAGGTTGTAAGGGGCTGGAAGGGACTTTGCAAGATCATTGGGTCCAGCCCCCCTGCACTAAGTAGGAAAAATAACTGGGGGTCAGGTGACCCCAGCAAAGTGACTGTCTAGTCTCCTCTTGAAGGTGTCCAGGGTAGGTGACTGCACCACCTCTGGAGGTAGTTTATTCCACAGTCTGGACACTCTAACTGTGAAGAAGTTTTTCCTAGTGTTAAGCCTGAAACAGTCTTCCAGGAGTTTGCGGCCCTTACTCCTGGTTTTCTCCAAAGGTGCCCTGGTGAACAGTTGTACGCCAAGCCTTTAATGTATTCCCCTGATATAGTGGTAAGCTGCTGCCAAGTCCCCTCTCAGCCTTCTCTTTTTTAAGCTGAAGAGAACCAAGTCCCTCAGCCTTTTCTCGTATTGCTTGCCTTACAAGTTTCTGATCATACAGGTGGCTCTTCTCTGGACTCGCTAAAACTTTTCCATGTCCTTGTTGAAGTGTGGTGCCCAGAACTGGATGCAGTACTCCAGCTGCAGTCTCACCAATGCTGAGTAAAGCAAAAGAATCACTTCCTTGGTTTTGCTTGAGATTCATCAGTTGATGCATGCCAGAGTATTGTTTGCCCTGCTGGCTACAACATCACACTGATGGCTCAGGTTCGTACTATGGTCTATTATTACCTCTCGGTACCTTTCATTCACGATGCTAATCAGTTTGGCACCACCTAACCTGTAAGTATGTTGGGGATTGTTTGTCCCCAGATAGAGCACTTTACACTTTTCTATGTTGAACTTCATCTGGTTCCAATCCGCTCAAATTGCTACCCTCTCTAGGTCCACCTGTATCTGCAGCCTATTTTCAAGTGTGACCACACTCCCCCATAACTTGGTGATTTCTATGAACTTGGCCAGTGAGCTCTTCACCCCGATATCCAAATCATTGATGAAGATGTTAAAAAGCACTAGACCAAGCACGGACCCCTGTGGGACACCACTGGCCACTTCTTGCCAGGACGACACAGATCCAGTCATTACAACGCTCTGGGTCCTATCCCACAGCCAGCTTCCTACCCACCTAACTGTCGAGCAGTTCAGCCTGCAATCCTCCAGTTTTCCCGTGAGAACATCATGGGATACCAGATCAAAGGCCTTTTGGAAGTCTAGGTACACAGTGTTGACCTCCTGTCTGTTATCCAGGTGGTGATTTACCTGGCTGTAGAAGGGATGCGATTGGTAAAACAAGACATGCCCATGATGAAGCCATGCTGGCTGTCATTCAAAATCCTACCTTCTGCAAGCATATTGCACGTAGACTCCCTTATGAATTTTTCCAGGATTTTCCCTGAAGTAGAATGGGATAGAAAATCCCAGAATTTTCCCTGGGATGTAAAACAGAGTAGATAAATGCAGCTCATGAATGGGCAGTGAAGGGGCATTTCATGTGGTCTTCTCTATAGACCAGCACTAAATATAGCAGTTAGCAAGAAAATGATACTGGGTGCATCTACATGAGATGCTTTACTGAGCCGTAACATAGTTTACTACACAGTAAGCATGTGTGTGTACAGATGCACATGCTTACTGCACAGTAAACCTCGCTAATCATAAGTGCAATGCAAGTAGCGGATTTACTTGTGTTTACTTTGCACAGTAGCACTCATGTAGATGCCTCATTGGAAGCAAATCTGCCCCTGGTCAGCCAGCCACCAGGGGGTGGAGATTGGTCCCTGCCCCCCAGGAACTGCCTGCTGCTGAGGCAGTCTCTACCACCAGAGCCCAGATAGGACCAATGACCTATCTGCCCTGGCCTGCTGCCCTGGCAGCAGGGAGCTCCCAGTCCCCTGTTATATGATCGCGGTAGGGGACCAGGGACTGGGAGATCCTTATCTACCAGTGCCAGCTCTGTGACAGCAGGGCTGGTACTGAAAAATCCTTATGTCCCGGACTAAGCTCCATGGTCACAGGACTCAGAATGGGAAATCTTTATCTCTTAGTGCCATCTCTGTGACTGTGGGGTTGGTGCTGGGAGATCCATATCTCCCAGCACCAGCCCCATGGTCACAGAGCTGACACTAAGAAATAAGGATCTCACAGTTCCAGCCCCACAACAGTGGTGGGGGCTGGGGAGCCTGGTCTCTGCTCAGCTCGATGATCATGGAGCTGTGTGGGGAACAGGCTCTCCAGCCCCTGCCCCAAAATTGCAGAGCAGGGGCTGGGAACTGTCCTCAGTGAGAGGAAGGTCCCAGACCCATGCCCCATTCAGGTGATTGTGGCATGGGATTTGGAAAGAGCTGCAGGGGTGTGATAGGTCCCAACCCCCTTCCCTGATCTGCTAGTTGGGCAGCTAGCAGAGAGCTAGTTGCTAGATGCTCCAATGGCAGATTGGGGTAGGGGCCTGGGACCTGTCCCTCCCCTGAAGCTCTATCCAAGTCCACTGCCTCTGATCTGGGAGCTGGGGCCAAGAGCTCCCAGCTGCTAGAGTGGAGGGACATTGTCCCCACCCCAGCAGCAGGCAGCCCCCAGGGGCAGAGAGCACTGTATCAGCTTCTGCCAGGAGACAGCTGTTTCCTGGCCTGGTGCTACCTGTGAAATCCTGGGATAGCACCCAGGGAGAGACTAGAGCTCCCCTGAAAGCAGCAAGGGCTCATTGCAGGGCCCCAGGAAGCAGGAGCAGCTTGCTGCCATTAACATCAAATCTTCTCTTGCTTCCCTGCACATGTAAATGCCTCATGAGTAGTTTACTTCTGAGTAAACTGCTCCCGCATCAAATGCACACACACTGAGAGACACACATGAGGCATACAGCACAGTACTCAATAATATGACATAGAAAACTGTATCACATTACCTGAAGATGAGCTATAACAGTCAAATATTGACAGACCTGTATGCATACTCATTAGATGACAATTACGTCAAAGAAATCAAACTATAGACTATACCATCATGTGTCAGATTTTCAGTTTAAAAGGTGAGGAATAAAAGCCTTGCAGTTTTGAAGTTAGCATCAAAATTCTAGTTGACTGTATGATTAATTGTGATGGTTAACTTTTGCAATGGTGAAAAAAAAAACCTCTCCTTTTTTGTTCTGGAATCACTTACAAAGGTCAACTTAAAAAAGAAACCAAAGGTCAATTTAAAAAAGAAACCAAAATCACTTCTAGGTTGACCATAGGCATGAGACCTCTAGGTCCCGTAGGTAATTTTTAGGAAAAGTTGTAGTTCACTAAAAGAGAAGGGGAAGGAGAGGATTGAGAGAAAAGTGTCATCTTTCAATGAGTCAAATTTCTCTTATTTTACCTCCAAACAATCCTCCTGAACTTATTGAAACTATCTGCTAAGTTACAGGGGCGAGGTTCATACTGCTGGCATTATGCTACAATATCTGAAGTAAAAAATACAACCTAATTTATTGCAATGAAATTTCATGTAATAGGAATATGCCACAATTTGATCTATACCATGCTGGTTATCACTGTGTTTTTTTAATTGCAATTATTCTTGAGTGTTCCATATTATGGTTATTTTAAAATGTTATTTTCTTTATAAAAAGCACTATTCCTCTCCCAAATCTGAAGATCATCTGAATCACACTGACTCTCTTTTTTTTCATGGAGCAGTACTTTATACCATCATGAACTCATTCAAGTTAACTGAGATGCTCACAAAGTAAGATGTTCATTTGAGGTGAGTAAGGAAATCCCAAATTGGTCATTTGAAAACTTCTTCTTTTGGGGCTATATTCTAGCAGCCCTGCTATACCTGAGTCAGATCCTGATTCCCTCTAATCAGCCTGATTAATGGTGACTCATGCATCGTGATACACCTTCTTTCAGGATTTTTTTCCTAGATTTATTTCTAGAAAATATAAATACCTAGTTTGACATTATAACAATCCCTGTATGTGTATCCAGTGAAATTTTATTAGCCAATGATATTTATGTCAATAAAACTATGATGGATGAGAAATTATTCAGTAGTAATTCATGAATACTATATATTATTCTGGTTGTTGGCAAGTTTATTATGTGGTTGTATTAAATGAGTAAGCTTTTGGAAACAGCTAGGAAATTAAAACAATTGTCCAAGATAATTTCTCTTCATGAACACTTGAAGTGGCATTCTATTTTTTTTCTGGTCATCTAGGTGGCCAGGTTTGATGGTTGGGGATTCTATTTCTGGACACGTATCCGGTGCATGTAGAGGACTATGCAGTTACACTGACTGAGCACTTGCAGTAGCAGCCATAGCCCTTGTACATGGACAGCACTCTAACCCTCATGCCAGGTGAGAGCATTCACCTGCAAAGATAGAGATCTTGAGCATTTGAACAAGGGTCTCTCATTTCCCAGTACAATAGTTTAATCACCACTCAACAGGCATTATTCACTCTCTTTTCCAGCATTCCTTTGGAAACTGGGCTACTAACACAGTCCTTATTGTGCCCGCCTCCGTTCGACTAAGCGCTCCCATGTGGCCTTTGCCCGGACTATGGATCGTGTCTGTCCGGGGCTCGCGGTTGGACCCCACAGGCTACCCCTGCTGACATCAGGGGGTCGCCTTAACTCGCCTGCCATGACTTTGTATGTTGCTTCAGTGGAGGGGTTCGCCCTTGGGGCAGCCTCCAGGGTCGTCGTGCCTTCCGGCAGGCACTCATGGGGCTCCAACCTCCCCTACACCCCGGCCACTTGCCACCTTGGGCTGCCAATCTTCGGGCCCCTTTGGTGTCCTCGGCTCTTCCCCAACCTCTGCCCATGGCTTGCCAGACACATGCCTGAGTCCTTGGGTCTGGTGTACGGTCCACGAAGTCCTCTGGCCTAGTCCCTCCAATAGGACTCCCTATCACCCTATACTAAGCACCCTGTGACGTGACGTGCCTGCCCCACCACCATGATAATGAAGGCCCCTAGACTACTGGGCTAGGAGGCCCAAAAGGGTGCCTCGGGTCTCTGGGCCACGTGGATTCCCCTGGGCTCGGGTTCCACAGCTCTGGCGGCTCACCCCTCTGGGGTGCTAAGTCCCCGCTTCTTCCTAAGGTCGCTATGGGTCACATCGGTCCACCGTCCGACCCCACTTCGGGTCTTCGGCCACCCTCCGGTGTGGCCCGATGGGGCCCCGTTGGACACGCCCTTTTGTTACGTCTTCTCCGAGGCTCCCGTGCAGGCTTGCTCCTAGGTTTCAGCACCGGCCTGCCCCGATGCTGCTCTCTCGGCTCCTCCCTGCCATTCCTCTGTGGGTGCTGCCACTGGCTCTCCTGCGGATGCAGCTGCTAGATCCACCATTGACGTTGCTCCCACCCCGCCCCCTCGGCGCCTGAGGGGGCTACCGGCTTTCCAGCTGACTCCACTGCTGGCATTACAACCAGCTTCCCTGCCGGCTCTGCTATTGACATTGCAGCCGGCTTCCCTGCTGGATCTGCTATCAACGCTGCAGCTGGCTTCCCTGCCAGCTTTGCTGTCGGAGCCTGCTATTGACATTGCAGCCGGCTTCCCTGCTGGATCTGCTATCAACGCTGCAGCTGGCTTCCCTGCCAGCTTTGCTGTCGGAGCCACTGCCGACTCTCTTGGAGCCTCTCCTGGCTCCGCCCCAGCTTTCCACGCTGCCAGGCACGGCAGGCGAGCCCCCC
>NW_005842093.1:394634-419320 GCF_000455745.1 Alligator sinensis | reverse complement strand
TCCCCCCAGCCTCCACTCATCAGCCACCCCGTTGCCTCAGTGGGGCCACTTTTTATCTCTCCTGGGTGGTGTCTCCCACCCATGCTGCTCGGCCGCAGCTGTATATACACGCGACTAATCACCCTCGCTGGTGGTTTCACCACGCACCTCTCCTCCGGCTCTTTGGGCTCTACAAGAGGTAAGTGGGGCTCTCTTTTGGCCTGGGGCCCTCCTGCCACCCCAGCTCCCCTGGGACACTTATAAAAAACAGATGGCAGGAAGTATGTGCGTGTGTGGGGGGTGGGGGGGAGAGCTGGTGGGAAGGGTGGGGCATGGAATTGAGACCTCCAGTGCCCTAGCCAATGAGCTTTACCCTTTACTTGCTTTACTTAGCTTTACCAGGCGGATATTAAAGCACTAGGAGAAATTACCTAAAGAAGTTGTGGAATCTCCATCCTTAGAGATTTTTAAGGCCTGGTTAGACAAAGCCTTGGCTGGGGTGATCTAGTTGGGGATAGTTCTACCTAATTTTCTATGATTATATTAGGTAAGACTTTAAAGCAGTTCTCTGTTTATTTAGTATTTTATAGTGTACACCTAATTTCCTATATAATACAGGTACAAATTTAAAACATTTGTTCAGAAGTGGAATATCCACTGGGTCTTATGGATAAAGTGTTGTTATTTTTACAGTGTTAAAATTAATGTGGACATAAAATGGTCTAAGATCATGCCTTTTTCAATTGTCACTGTTAGAAAAGAAACAGAAATAATTAGACCCCTGCATTAAGCAGGGGGTTGGACTAGATGATCTCCTGAGGTCCCTTCCAACCCTTGTACCCATGTTGAGAAGAATGTTAACAGCACACAGGGCTGTGTTAGTAGAAGCATTGCATTGCAAGCAGATCAAGGGATGTGACTATTCCTCTTTATTTGGCACTGATCAGGCCACATCTGGAATACTATGTCCAGTTTTACCCCCTGTGGCAGGCCAGTAGGGGGAGCTCCTGTGTTGAGCCTCCCACCTCACTACGACTGTCCACCTTCTGGACTCTGCGTGTCTCTCCAGGGGCGCCTAAGCCCTGGCAGACCCCCTTTTGAGCCCCACTGCAGAGCCTGGGGGTAACGTGCTGCCACCACCTCGAGAAGGAACTGTCTGAGTCCTGTGTCCTCGGGGAAACACAGGCCTAATAGTCCTATGGGTACTCGACCCAATACAAGAACTTGGGGCACTTCCCCAAGTCAGGGGCCAAAAAGGATAGTTTCCCTTAGTCCGCAGACCCAAGGGGCCTCCTAGGCATAATTAAACCCACTCCTCAATAAGTCTCCTACACCAGTCACAAAGGAGAACTTTTTTGGTTACAGAGGGTAGTGTTAAAATAGGGTACAGGGTAGAGCAATATCAGAGAAATCCCATAGAGCAAACTCCTGTGGCTGGGGTAGCTTTTGATCTTGCATCTGAGTTACTGCAAGCTATATATCGAGTTGGATCTCAGTTAGCTTACTCACAAGCATCATCCAGAGGCTGCTGGAGATTCCCTCTGGAGGCAAGCAGTTCCTTGATCATGAGTTTTGAGAGACAGAGCAAGTTTCAGATGGTACAGCTCTTCTTTGCTCCTGAGTATCCCTCATGGCTGCTGCCCCCCTCCTCCTGGACAGTCCTTAAATTATATAGCCCTTGTGACCTCATTTATCTGGTCCAATGGAGGCCAGTACCTGTTGCCTATGAGCCAACCAATTTGAAATATATCACTAGTTGCCGGGCAGACTCTAGCCCACCAGGAAGGAAGCCCCTCACCCAGGTATGTGATGCCAGTCATGTAGGCAGAGGGAGCAGGTTTCCCCCCTCCCTCAGGAATGTATCCAGCTCAGGTTACCCAAAAAGATAGGGTAAAGGTATGTATCCTCTGCTGGACCCATCCTAATCACAATTGTCACATAGCAGAGTTTTTGGGGGAGAAACAAAGGTGGCTTTCTGCCACACACCCCTCTCCCCCAACTACAGAAAGGATGTGGAAAAATTGGAGACTCCAGTGGAGGTCAATGAAAATGGTTAGTGTCTGGGAAACAGGATTTAGGAGAAGAGGCTGAGGGAACTGCTTATTTAGTTTGGAGAAGAGAAGACGGAGGGAATATTTAATAACAGCCTTCAAGTACTTGAAGGCTGGTTCCAAAGAGGATGGAGCTAGACTTTTTTCAGTGGTGGCAGATGACAGAACAAGGAGCAATGGTGTTAAGTTGTACCAAAGGAACATTAGGTTAGATATTAAGAAAAACATTTTTTCACTAAAAGGGTCATCAGCAATCCCTCATAGTCAAGGATGATCGTTCTCATGGGTCCCTTTTCTCTGTTCAAGTTATTCCAGTTGTTAATGTGCATGAAGAAGCAGCTAGATTCTTAGTTTTTGTATATTTAACTTGTCTGAATATTAAATACTATCACTGCAAACCATGTCCTGCCTGCCTAAAGTCCACTATAAATAAATAAAAGCAAATGTACTGCACTCAGACGACTTAATGGAGAAGAATAAATGCAATCTGATGCTGCCCTAAGCTTATCTTGTGGCAAGCAGCATTTCTACCCTTTTCATTTCTTTGCTTCCCTCTTTGCCACTGAGTGAAGGAGAACAGTGTGTCAGGGTATATTTGTGCATGTATTTGTTGTTAGATATATTTACTTTGATTAATTTACTTCTGGAACTCAGTGCCCATGGTACAGACATTTCACTAGATGCTGTTGGTAGTAAATCAAAGTTACTTAATGACTTTTCCCCTGCAGGGAGTTGGACGGTCCCTGATGGGAAAAAGGTCATTTTTCCCCTTCCAAGTAAAAAGTGAAAAAACCCCAAAACGTAAAGACTAATGCATAGATACTGATAGCAGATGCAAAATCTGTTTTATAGAGTTAAGTAGGGATCAGAGCTAGAATATTTTATTGATTAATATTAATTAACATTAATAAGGTTTCAACCTAACTATTAGCGCAAATATATGTTTCCTGTGCATTTTACCCTTTCATGTGCTAGAAAGGGCAATGTTTGGTTGTGATATGTTGCTATAATTCCTTGTTACTCAGACACAACAATGACTGACAGCTTCACAAAAATCCAGATATATGATGGGTGACATATAATTGTGACCTCCCATGATTCTTTTTACATAGTTAGCTCTGACATTTGTGCTAAGTACACACAGTCAAAAAATCTGAGGCTGAATTAATTCAAGACTTTCAGGTTAGTCTAAGCATTCATTAACTTAGCACTAATCATGCATTCTTTCAAAATGAAAGCCTTAACGTTAAAAGTTATCAGTTATTATTTTCTTCCAAAGTATTTTTGTTGTCTCAGCTCTGGACAAGACAAGTATTTTAATTACCATGCTTACTCTCTTCAAAGTGCTTTACTAATATGAACTAATTAATTCCCATAACACCTTTGTTGGACAGGTATGCATCATAATGTCTTAGCTGGCATGTTAATTACTGATCTCTACTAAGTGAATGTAGGAGAGCAGTCCCTGAGAGCGTGTGTATTACAGTTTACATAATTATACCTACCTTTCATGTGCAGCTGTCCATGGCTAGATCTCAAAGCACCCTAAAGAGGAGGCCAGCATCATTACCCCTTCTTTACAAATGGAGGAAGAGAGGCCTACTGCCATCCCAAGGGTCACTCAGCAGGTAAATAAACACAGCTAAGACTACAGCCAAAGCTACTTGAGTCCTAATCAAGTACTCCATCAACTGATTGAATCTTTTGTACTTGGGGCTAAAGGATGTAAATTCTATCCCTTCTGCCTCCAAAGCAACCTATTGAAATCATGTTAAGCTGTGAAATCTTTTACAGGTGTCGTATACAAGCTGGCTTCCACTTTGCATCTTAATTTTGTAATTGCTACAAGGCTTTTACGTAGGAAGAAGAAAATCTAAACCTGCTTTGCAAGGCACACCTCATTTGTATGTCAGAGAATGTTGTCAATTTATAAAAAGTGGCGTTTAACATTATAAATACTTGCTTCATACTTTTCTTACAGAACAAACTATATTAATTTCTTTCATGCTGCAAAGCACTCATTTATTTTGTTACTGCTTGGCTGAAAAATCCAGATCTATTTTTCTTTTCAGTATTTTGGAAAAAAATTAAAAACTGTACAACCAGTCCCAGATACTCTTAGCAATGTCTGACCTTGCTAAGTGGATTGTAACTTGATGAATGTCTGTAAAAGACAAGATTCTTCTTTCTAACTGGACTGCAGAGTTCTGACTATATATTAAGTGCAAAGTTCTAGCTGCCTCCAACCATAAACCTAAAGTCTTCTCACAAACTTAAATTTAAATTAGCCCTTCAAGACGTTATAACACATTCATGTCCTGGGATAGGGCAAAATTAACACACCTTACTATCTAGCTACTATCTACTAAAAGTAATGTACCTTACTATCTAGTAATACATTGTCTTTCAGTGTGATTATTCTCACTGAAGGCAATTATGTCTGTTAAGACCATGGGTGTTTGTCTCCCATGGACAAGAAACAAAAAAACAGCAGCACACCTTGTGTCACTGCTATTTGTTAGGGCGTGCGAAGCAGGCCGTATTTGATTTATATTCGGATTTGGCCTGACTCAGGGGACAGCAATTCAATTAATTGATTCAGATCACTGTCCCGATTTGATTTGGCCAAATCCAAAACTGAAGATTCAATCCTGATTTGGAGAATCAGCAATTTGGCCACAGACACAGCTTTAAATGTTTTTTTCTACATAACTCAAGGTACCAGGCGTGGCTTGTGAATGCTGAAATGGTGGGACGGATGAAGCATGCCACAGGAGCATGGGGAGGGAGGGCACATGCTTGGTGGTGGACCCAGAAGTGGACTGGAAGATATGTCTATGTCCAAATCATCAAATCTCTCTGAATTGATTCAGAGAGATTGGGTTCTGATTCAGTTCAGAGAGATTAAAGGGTCTCCTGATTTGATTCCGACATTTGGCTGCTGAATCAGGTGGAATCTTCACCGAATCGAATTGGAGACCAAAGCTTCACACAGCCCTACTATTTGTCCCTGGGGAATGCCTGTGCCACGCACAGTCTGTCATACTCTAGGTTAATCCAGGTGGCGTAGAGAAGGCTGGGGCCAGCCCTGCTGGCCCCAGAAGCCTTACCTAGAGGTCTGGGGGCCTTCTGGGGCTACAGCAGTGGAGATCCTGCTGCTCAGAGGTTAGCCAGCAACCGAAGCATGGTTACAGCTGGCCAGTCTCCGGTTTTGTGTGCTGCCCCCATGTGCACTGTTCCACATTTTTGTGCAGTTTTTTTTTTTTTAACCTGAGACCTTCCAGGATCAACACCCCCCCCCACACACACATACACACAGCACTGCTATCTTGCACCACAGACAACAGATGAATTTGCAGTGTATAGCACCGCAGACATATCTGTAGTACCACACGGCCGCACTCATCTGGACACAATCCATAAGTCTATCCCAATGCCTCACAGATGCATTACACAGCACAGTCATAACTACAAAGTCTTGTATCTAACAGACTGAATGCAGCAAGGTCATATACTGAACTTAAATGACATTTTTTATGTCCATCAATAATAGGCTAATTTTGAAGACCACATCCAATCTACTCAAACTAGAGAAAGTGTTCTAGTCAGAAAACCATGAGGGCCGCAGATCTACTAATCTATTGTTTTAAAGATGTAAATTCTGGATGCAGTGGGGAGGCAGTGACCACTGTGGCTGCTTGCAGACATTAAAAAAACAAAAACCCACATTTTACTAGAAGAGGTAGTGCATTATTTTAACCTGGCTGTGCAGGCTCTGTAAAGTTTGGGTACTTCAGCAGTGCTTTTGGTATTTTTAGCTAAAGCTGATTCGAACAGCTATTAGATAAAAGCACCAAAAAAGTCTTACTAAAGCGTCCAGTCTTTACAGATGTTGGATGAGTTGGGTTGAAATAATATGCTGCCTCTTCTGGGCATGCACAGGGCTTGGCATGAGAATGCACCAAGTTTAAAGTAAAGCATTGTTTTTTGTTATTTTATATCTATTTTACACCTGGAAACAGCCACTATAGCCTGCATCTGGCCAAAGAAAACATTGTGGCTGTAGGAAGGAATTATTTTAGGGGCAGTTTAGGACTAAAGACAGGGTGCCATGAGCACTAATCTGATTCCTGGAAGTTTCTTTCCCCTCACCCCATCTAGTTTAAGCAGCACACCCCCACATGGTTTCCTTGTCCCTATGAGAGTCAGCCTATACTTAAGTGGACCCTTCATTTCTTAATCTGGAAGTCACAAGTCTCCTCACCCACACACGCAACAGATTATGCCCTCAGCCATTAATGCTTGTAAGCCAAGTCCATTATTAGAATGTTCCATTTCAAACCCACTCTCCTGTTATAATGGCTTACCTGCAAATTGGATTTGGTCACATGTCCCATAAATTTTTAACTAAGAAGGTAAGCTGTCAGTTTTATCACAGTTACACTGCAGAATAGCCCTAAGCAGAAGTCTCTAAAACTCTGCTTCACATTATAAAAATGAGGCTAAAGTAGAAGACTCCTTGCTATACATTTTTATAATATAATGTACCTATATCAGTAACAAAAGCTATAAAATGAAAATGAGATAACAAGAACTTTCGTGCTTTTTTCCTGACAGACAGAGATTATCTAATTGATATACATCCAAAACCTCAGGCAATTTTTTAAAAGATCAGCACTGTCAATTTGTGTAATTTGGGATATAATTACTTCATTTTAATAAAGAAGGCAGAATAATGCTGGGTAAAATGTAATACTTTTGTCAATGAGAGCAAAAAATTTAACATTTGAAAATGCAACACGAAATAACTGTAATCAGTAATACAAAGAACATCTCCAACAGATGCAAATATGGTTATGACATTCAGGAAAATGTCAAAATTAGTTTCCGTTTATTCCCATATCTCTAGCTTAGTTATGACTGGAACAGATTACATTATCTCTTCTGTCAAATCTAATAGAGCTGGCAGTTTTATCTGTTTGAACTCTGACATTTTGCCAGATTGTTATCATTTAGGATCTGCGTCTAGTGGAGTATGTGTCCTGCATTACTGTTGTGATGAATGCATCAATAGTTCTTTCCAGAGTTCTTTCTAATTAATAGGGGTAGTCTTTAAGTGCATGAGCAGTCCTAAAAAATTCAGGGGAATTATTTGCTTTAGTTAGGAGTTTCACTTAAAGCTTTGCAACCTCTGTGAAAATACTAATCTGAAATAATTTTCCAGGAACAATATTAGTTTGTATTTTTCCCCACATAAAAATGTCCACCATTTTCTAATATATCTACCCCTTAGTGGATATAATGTGTCAGATTTCTAGCTAACAGTAATGGACATTTTTTTTTTCCAGAAGTCAATTGAGTACATAGGAGCTTCTGTCTGTGAGAGTATTTGAAATATTTTTTTTTCTCTGTGTAAAGTTTCAAGGAAAATAAATTATTCTTTGAACATGTTGGTGTTCTTGCTAATAACCCCAAAAAACTTGAACCCCCCGCCTCTCCAAAATAGTCACCAAAAACTGAAAAATGTTAACTTTGATCGTCTGGTGATTAGGTATTGTTTCTCTGTTGACAAAAACAGATATTGTTTAGTAAACGTTATTGAGTGGAAAAGCCATTCCATTGTTTAGAAAATAAAAATGTCAATATGAAAACTATGACCAGCCCTATTTGGTATAGTTGTCATGACATGAACACTTAGAACCATGATTGAAAACAAGTGTGTTTAGCACAGTCTAGTAAGATGTGTAGTCATTTAAATAATTGTTTTTTCAGCTCATTTCTGGACCACAATAGAAACTGGGAAGAACAAAAACTTTGAATCAACCAGATCTATCTATCTTTCTTTCTGTCTGTCTTGGGGGGAGGGGGGGGGGCGTGAGGGGAGGGGTTACAGCAAAATAAAAAAATTGGGGGGAAAGCGTTCATTTCAAATGAAACAAAGTAACAAAGTTTGTTTTTTTTTTTAATTTATGATTTACTCCAACTTTTCAAAATAATGAGTTGGACACAAAGAAAATATAATTTCAAAACAGGAAAATAATTAAATATTATGTTTCAAAATGGTGAAATAACACTTTTCAATTGTTTTGGTTTTTTAAAACTCTCTTGTTTTGCTTGAAACTGTTCACTAAATTTGGCACAAATTTAAAAATGGTTTCATTTGACCTCAAACTTCATTTTTCAATGAATGAACTATTTGTCAAAAAAAATTGACCCAGCTCTACATCAGTTATCACATTATAGAGACTTTGATTTTCTACCCAGTTGTATTTAAAATTCTGACCCATAGGTGACAGACTGCAGAATCCATTAGAAATCCCTTTCATTTTCCAAGCCCATAGAAATATGTTCAGTGAGTTAAATTGATCAAATGATTTTTCAGCTCTTGAAAGCTGCTTAATGTCTTGTGCTCGCAGTATATAAATTATACCATTATAAATTATGTTTTCATGTCATTTACTTTTGATATTAAAACTTTTTTTTATTTGTATTCCATTTGTAGTTGTATCTAAGTAGAAGAGGCACATGGCATGTAGCTATTTGTATTTAGAGCCTATCTTTATTTACAGGCTTTGTTCAAACCTTTACAGTTGTGCTCCTTGCTTATAACCCACTGCAATGGGGTTGACCTACCTTATTATACCATGCTATTTCAATTCTACCTCAGTAAGACTATCTAAAAACTGACTATAGAATATATCGTCCCTGAAAGAGTATGCATTATTTTATAGAGTTACAGTTTCAAAAAATGTCAGTCCTCTTATGTTAGAGCTCTGTAATTCATTGTAGATAAGGATATTGCAATTTTCTTATTTTCCCAGATCTTTTTCACAAGCTGAATCATGCCTGAGAAAATGCACCTTTGGTGTATCTCCAAAATAGGCTTATGTAGAATATAATGTATTCCTCCAGCTAACTATTTTGACAAAACCATCTTTGCCCCATAATGAAAGGTTTTAGTAACTCAATTTCTCCTTGGGTTTTGTTTTATTTGCCTTAACTACTTTATTACATGTATTATTTTGTCAACCCTGGAGCTGATGTGCATACTAAAATGTTTGGGACTGTCTGTCTCCCAGCCTCTTCTAAGCTCACTGATTAAAAAGTATACCATCCTGGTATTTAGACAGTTAATCCCTCTTTTTCCTCCTAATCAGCCTTGTTACCAAGTATTGGGCAAACCCAATGCTATAAGGTCTAAGGAAGCAGGCTGTGATGGGGTCTTAGTACTTGATCCTGTCAGAATAATATCACTTGAATGTTTAATGTTCTACTATTTTAGTTTCAGTACCATTTAAAACTGTCATTTCACATAGTTTCTGCCAAATACTCAAGTGCAGGTGCCGATAATAACTGGAAGAGAGGGCAGTGCTAGTTTCCATTTGTCATTCCTGCATGAAGAGTTCACATACTTCAATTTCTCAGAAAAATGGCAATTAGACTTCCATGTAAGGCTTGTAGCTGATATTTAAAGGCTGGTCTGAAGCCAAACTTTGACAAAGTAAAATGGAGGCTGCTAATGTACTTTACTTTAATGACTTTTCTCTGTGGACATTTGTTGTTTTGCCATGTAGTCCTATCTCCTAAATAATATTTATCCATCTCCTTATATTATATGATGTGTTATTTATTCCTTTAGATACCTCTTGCCTGATCCCAAATTATTGAAGGGTTGTTCTCTTCAATATCAGAAACAAGCTGCTGGCCACTATGGAGTGTAACATAAGTGGCTACTGGCCACTATGGAGTTTTCACACTTACAAGGCATAGAGCAGAAACAAGTGAAAAATCTTGACCCTTGGAAATCAATGGGAGAATTGTCATTGACTTATAGGAGATCCAGAATTTATCCTAAGATTCTCCCTTCATGCCTTATAAGTGTGAAAACTCTGTAGTGGCCAGCAGAATAAGCTTATAAATTGGGTTAAGGAGAAGAAATTCCCTTTCATATTTGAAGGTGGTGTGACTTAAGTACAATGTTATGGTAACATACCTCATTTTGTCATGGCCCCGCTTTCAGCCAAGTACTTAAGTATGTACTTTTTAGTCAAATGAACTTAAGTATAAGTTTAAATTTAAACATATTCTTAGAAATGTTTTGCTGAACAAAGACAGAAAAAAAAGATGTGATTAAAGTTATGCACATCATAAGTTAATCAGGGCACTAGTTTCCTGACATTCTTAAAGCTGTCTTGAAAGTGTAACAGTGTTAAAACCAGGTATTTAAATCTTAAATTATTGAGCATAAGATGTAAAAGTTATGATTTATGAAGATTTAATATGCAGTCCCTGACTAGATTTCATAGACATTAGGGCAGAAAGGGACCTTGTAAGATCATCGGGTCCAGTCTCCTGCCCAAAGGCCAAGAAGTCATCTGGGGTCAAAGGATCACAGCAAGATAAGCATCCAAAATAAGCCTAGATACAAATAAGCCTAGATACAAAATAACCGTTTTAACATAATTTGGTTGATCTGGGACAAAATCAATTATTGTACCTATGTTTGCTGGTAAGAGCAAGACCTAATCACATATGCTAGGTACATACATTCAAAAAGCCTGAGGTTATGCAATTTAATGTAAGCGGCATAGCTTACATTGGTAGTGAACATAACACACATTCACCCTTTAGTGGGGAGGGAGAAAATCTTACACCAGGTTCTGCCATTTTAAATCCATCTATGTATGCCAAACTTCTCTTCTGTTTTGGGTATAGACCAGTTTCCAATCCCTTATATCTGTAAAAGTGTAATGTCTGTACCTGGCCATAGGGTCAAATCCACAAGAGGACTCAGGATTCTCAGTGTAATGTTTAACTTTCAGGAGCCCTACAACCTCCAGTGAGGCTCTCAGGCTCCCTGTACAGTAGGGGTGTGTGAAGCTTCAGTCACCGAATCAATCTGGAGAACATTTAGCCCAATTCAGAGGCCGAATCACTGAATGTGAATCCAATTGTGATACCAAAAAAGACCCTCTGGATAGATTTGGAAGCTCTGAATTGATTAGGAAAAATATTCACAGATTCAGAAGGCAGTCTTTCAGGGGAGCAGAAACTGAGAAGGGGGGAGAGCGGGGGGGGGGCGGGGAAGACTGACATTTGTAGCTAACCAGTGAATGTGATATTTCCCTGAGTCCCCTTCCAATCACAGTGCTCTGGGGGAGGGATGTAGCAACAACACATAAGCCTCTGTGTGCAGCCTTTCTGTCCCTTTTGTGAGATGTTACTGCCTGAGCACTGGGAAGGCCCCCATTACAGGCTGGTATTTTCATCGCGCTGCGCCTTAACATACACACAGTTTCACTCGTCATGAGTTTTGCTTTCAGAAGCTTGAGGTGCAATTTCCCAGAAACCCCTGAACCTATATTCTTGAAACCTGAAAGACTTCATGGCCTCAGCAAGGGCTAGCATGCCTGCAGTTTTCACCCTGCTGCACCTTAACACACGCAAAAAATCACACAACACGAGTTTTGCTTGTCAACACCTTGAGGTACACTTTCCCAGAGATCCCTGAGTCTATCTCCTTGAAATCTGGCAGGCCTCATGCCCTCAGAAGGCACTACCATCCCTGCTGTTTTCATCCAAATCCGCCTCAACAAAAACACATGACATGAGTTTTGCATTCATCAGTTTGAGGTGCATTTTCCCAGAAACCTCTGCATCTATCTCCTTAAAACTTGGCAGGCTCCATGCTCTCATAAAGGGCTATCATTCTTTCTGTTTCCATGCAAATCTGCCAAAAATGACAAAGTTATAGGTATTTCAGTGATTCCCCATTATAGTCTATGGCTGAATCACTGAATCTCTCCGAATTACTGTCAAAACTTCCAAAGTCGATTTGGCCAAATCCATTCAGCACAGTGATCCAAATCTCTGAATTGAATCACTGTCCTCTGAATCAGCCAATCTGAATCCTAATCAAGCACTTCCCTATTTGCACAGGCCTACCGTACAGCACATGTGATAGATACACTACCTCAGAATGGGACTGACAGAAACTAGGAAGACGAGTGAGAAACTTCATAAACTAGCCTGTCAAAGAGGTGAGGCTTGAGCTCCTACTTCCACTCAAGAGTCACATCAAGAGACCTATTACAACTATTTTATAACTACACCTTGTTTTGGTTTGTGTGGGATGTGGTCAGGTAGGTGTGGTCTGAAAATCTTTACCAGCATGGCTCTTGTATGCAAAACAGGTAGAGGAATATCTAGTGTGAAATCCATTGAGATTATTGGCATAAAGCTTCACAGTGCTTTCAGGGCATGACTTTACTGATGACATTTTAGGTGTCTAGGGAATTGGCAGCTGAGTGGAATCTAGCCCACCAGAGTAGATTAGCTAGAACTTGGATATTATGTCAATGAATGAAACAGACCTGTACTCAGAGGTCTTGGCTTTGAGTGATTTCTGAGCAGGTATTTTATAGTATCTACTAAACTGAACTAAAACTTGCTCTGAGTGGAGTAACAGAAAAATTAATAGTGATACCAGAGATTAAATTATCTGGAATTTGGAAGAACACTTGAGAAGGTTTACAAAAGCACTTCACTATGCCTCTTCAAGAAATGGGTGCTGGCAGAAAGAAACCAGTCAGAAGGCAGCCTTATTTCTAACAATAATAGCTGGTTTTCAATGACGTGTGAGGTATAAGAGGCTAACTGTAGATATGTATTTTTGATAAATCTTTATTCTACATAAAAACAATACAAAGGGGGATGTTTTAAAGAGAGGATGAAAATAAAAATATAAGAGTTTGTGCATGAAGAGTCATTTTTTTTGCAATTATTGGGGCTGAGTTCCTGATAAAACACTAAACTCCGATTGGGAATTAAGACAAAATAGTCAGTGAAGTTACTGGAAAATTGAAAATTAGCCTTTTACAAAGGAAATGGAATGTGTCAAGTGTCAGACTGAGCCTTATTGAAGGTGGACATTTCTTTGACAATTGTAGACAATCCAAATCAAGAATAATCAAGAATTTTGCAGCAGAAAGGTAGTCACTGCTCAAATTCAAAATCTGAAGGAAAAAAATACATGAAGTTATACTCTCTGCATTGCATTAACACATGGAAAGCTGCCCAGGCTAAGGCCTGGACACACTTGCTAGTCAATGTAGGATCCTTTGCTTGTGTATAGACATGTTATATCCAATCCAATGAGCTGGTGGACAAGTGTGTCAGAACAGTGGAATAGTGACTCAACATTTTTCAGAATTAGACTTTGACCTGTATTTACCACTGTAAAATTACACAATGGTATCAATGATCCTGGGGTTATCTCCTACTGAGATTTAGTCCAACAAAAAACTGAAAATAAAAATTCCGACACTTTTTCTCAGCACTGATTTCAGAATCCCTGGGTACTTGCAGGTAAGGCAGACAAACAAACTAAAGCATAAACTCAATATGAGGTGGGCTCCTGGGAGTTTAAAGATCCCTTCAGAAAATTAAGTTTATGAGAAGATGAGTAAGAACCTTGTTAAAGAGGACGTGGGTATGGATAATGTTGAAAGAAAACACTCTCAGGCTGGAGAGAGGTTCCCCAAGGATCAGAAGAAATAGAAATGGGTTGAAATCCAATAGTACAAAATACAGTCATGCACTTGCAGACTGATAACATGAATCTCTCTTCCAGTTTGACTGCTAACCAGCTCAAACTAACTGAGAGAAAGAAGAAGTCATGTATTCAAGCTGAACTGAAGATGACTATGGGCCACCAAAGTATTTCACAGCTAAAAACAAATGCAATTCTAGGTTGTATGAGGTGAGACCTCTCCAGCAGCACTGATACAACATTATCTGGAATACTTACAGTTCGTAATACTCATAATCAGGAAGGATGAATTCATACTGGAATTTGAACTCGAACAGGAATATAGCATAACCATTAGGAAGATCAGTGAAATAGCTTGTCAAACAAGAGAGGGATAGAAATTCTTGACTTGTTTAGCCTAGCAAATCAATGTCTAAGAGGAGAGTATTTCCATCTATAAATGTATTAGGAAGGCAATAAGCACAATCAGAGATAACTATTTGAACTATAGGACAAAGGTAGCACAAGAACAAATTATTAGAAATTGACCATTGAAATTATAAGGTTTCTGACTATCAGATCAATGAGGTTCTGGAACAGCCATTCGATATGAGTAATGGGGGCCACCCACCCTCTCAACTACTTGTATGATGGTTTTTGTTATGCTTATAAAAATATATGATATTGTAGTGGAGTTGCTTAGGAGACTCCCTCCAATTCTATGACCTTATATTCCTAAAGGACACTGCTTTGGTTGTTTTGCATTAGAAGGTTTCAGATAGAAAACAACCACAACAAGCTGAAATGATGTAAGATCACGATACAGCTAAAACAAAGGGACTTATTGTGACCTGGCAACCATGGTGCTGATATCCTAGTAGAGATTTCAAGGCACCTCAGTGGTAAATTGAACATTGTTAGTTAGAAGGTTGCTTATAAATGTGGGAAATTTTGCATTATGTGAATATTGACTATAAAATGTGATTTTGTTGTTAAATGTGGCTGAGGAAGGAAGATGTTCAGAGATATATACCGTTAAGAAGAATCTCACTCAAGCTTTTTGAAGCTAGTTAATAAGTTGTGCTGAGGCATATAGTCTGTAATGCTAATCAGTTAAGAACACAGATACTAAATGAAGCAGACCTTTCTCAAACTTCTTGACTCCAGAGGGTGTGTCTACATGAGCAGCCAAATGGGCAATGTTTGCTGCACAGTCATTTACTACTTGCTTAAGCAGGTACTAAATGACTACACAGTAACCAGCATTACTGCACAGTCCCATCACCATCGTGTTTCATGCCCGGCGATGCTACACCACCATAGCAATGAGCTACAGTGTAGTAGCTAGTTGCTATGGGGACATAGCATCTTGTGTAGACGCACCCAGAGTGATAACTGAACAACAGTCAGTGATTACAGAAGATATGTTATTTTTCTCATCAATCAATGCCATCAGAATGTAATATTTTGTTACAACACCTTAGCATCAACCAGTTACTGAGGTAAAAAAATGTACTATAGTTTATGTGGGTTCTCCTTTTCAGCATGGGAGTTAAAGGACTAAAAAATGTAAAGTCGCTAATATATTTTTGTTATTAGATGATCAGAGAAATACATTCTTTTACTAGATAGACTGCCATATACCTGCCTTTTCCAAGTGATTTACAAATGTTTAATTTGATTTATACTTTACTAATTTTTATTTTATTTCAATTTTTCACAGTAAATATTTTTGCCACTGATTAGGTATTGAAAAAATGGGTTTTAAATTCTCTTACTTAAAAATTACCTTAATTTCAGCACTTTCAATTTTATACTTGGGTACTATAGTATGGCTCTTCTCCTGCTCTTGCAAAATGAACAGGATTCAGACTGTGTCATGGCATTTGGTGAAAACAGCATTTAATTGAAGACCCAAGCAGTAGTTACAGATGAATACTATTCCTCATTTTGCTTTTGGACACTTTAATCAACCTGCCCGCATGTTGGGATCAATCAATTTCAGCACTTGTGTTCATTCATCTTCGTCCTGCCATTCATCTCATGGCAGCAAGAAACACACTGTGTAATTGAATTTAGTTGAAATCTAAAACAAGGACAAACCATGACAAGTTGGGTTTAATCAGCCTGATTCTGTATTTTGAGCACATGTATTTGCTCTGTGTTTCTGGGAGTACAGGATCTAGAATTCTGTGTAGTTTCATTTAAAACATTGGGAATGAATGTGGAGGATCCAGGGGTTGTGGTGGTTGTTTTCAATACTTAGAAATCAACTGAGAGAGAGAGAGAGAGAGAGAGATGAGAATATGTTGCATTCTGTCTTTCAGCTTCAAGTATGTTTGCATAGTTGATTCTTCCATGTAACACACACAAAAAGTTACTACTACATATGATGCATTTAGAAAAATCCTGGTCTGAGGTTTCTATTTTATTTTGTAATGCAAGTATATATTCTATGAACTCCAGCTGGCCATCACAACTTCTCTACCATAAAAAATTATTTTAGGAAACATGCAATTTTTCCATTAAACATGTTGGCTTGTGTTAGAAAATATCAATTTTTTGTTGCAAAACTGAAAACTAAATATTGAAAGAAATTAATGAGAGACAGAAAACTAGAACAATTATGTTTGTTATCAGTTATCAGTGTTTGCTTGAGCTGCTATGAGTCATCATAGGAGCTGTAGGACACTTACAGAAATTACATTTTTCATATGATGAGGCCTCTGAAAGTGCTCTACAGCCATAACGTAACAAACATTAAATGGCCAATTGTGCAATAATTTAACACTCGTCTGATGAAGTATCAGACAGGGGTGTTTTAAGGTATAGTCCCATAAGGAACCTGTGTACAGAGGGTGGTGAAGCACTGGAACAGGTTACCTAGAGAGGCTGTGGAATCTCCATTTTTTATTTTTAATGCCCAGCTCAACAAAGCCCTGGATGGACCATCCCCATATTTGGGGATGGTCCTGCTTTGAGCAGGGGGTTGGACTAGATGACCTCCTGAGGTCCCTTCCAACCCTAATTTTCTATGATTCTAACTTCAGCTAAACTTGTGACACCAGCCAGACCTCTGGAGGCAGGAGGCACATAATGATCTTCTATGAGGAACAATCTTGCATTCTCATGAGGGTTACGGATGTTGCCACCCTGCACAGTTATGCCACCAGTGGGGAGAAGTTGCAGCTAGTGTCAAGAGGCCACCAGCATCAGGACCCAGCAGAATCAGATGATGAAGTGTGACAAGCACTCAGACATGTTGAGATGTACACTCAGATACCTCCAGTGTACTATGGGTAGCCAAAGGTGCACTAAATGATTATTTGGCACCTGCTGAGGAAGTGGTTGAAGTGTTCTTTCCTGCAGTCCAGGTTCCCTATGTTGTGCTTCACGAGCCAGAGGAAGAGAGGATTGGCTGGGTCACCAGTGATCAAGGGTGTGCCAACCTTGATGCTGGGGATTCTGCAGGTGTAACTTCAGTTCTTTATCAACTGTGGAGGGTAAAGTTGAAGAAGACCTTGGCATCATGGGCAGTGCCCACCCAGCTGCCAAATGTATAGATGAAGTGGCCACAGTGGTTGATGACATCCTGCAGCATGGTGGAGAAGAAGTCCTTGCAGTCGGTGAACTCCATGGCACCTTGGTGCAAGCAGAAGATGGGAATATAGGTGCTGTTGATGGCCCCCAGACAGTTGAGAAATTCCATCCATCAGATGCTGGTTATGACCTCATGTGGGTTAACATGAGGGCCTTAATGTAGGGCCAAGGAGGTGATCCTCCCCCTCTACGCGACACTGGTCAGGCCACAGCTGGAGTACTGTGTCCAGTTCTGGGCACCCCACTTCAAGAGGGATGTGGACAACATTGAGAGGGTCCAGAGGAGGGCCACCTGCATGATCCGGGGACAGCAGGGCAGACCCTACAATGAGAGGACCTGAACCTGTGCAGCCTTCACAAGAGAAGGCTGAGGTCCCCCCTTGTGACCATCTATAAACTCACTAGGGTCTCCCTTGTGACCATCTATAAACTCACTAGGGGGGACCAGAAGGGTTTGGGGGAGACCTTGTTTCCCCTAGCGCCCCCTGGAATAACAAGGAATAATGGTCACAAGTTGTTGGAGAGTAGGTTTAGATTAGACATCTGTAGGAACTACTTCACAGTTAGGGTGGCTAGGATCTGGAACCAACTTCCAAGGGAAGTGGTGCTGGCTCCTACCCGGGGGGTCTTTAAGAAGCAGCTCGATGCCTACCTGGCTGGGGTCACTTGAGCTCAGTTTCCCTCCTGCCCAGGCAGGGGGTCGGACTTGAAGATCTACAAGGTCCCTTCCGACCCTTCTTCTATGATTCTATGAACAAGGTAGATGAAACAATTCACCTGCATACCCTGGATGACACGGTGTAACTCCTGAACCACTGCTTTGGCTATGGATTTGCCCATGCCAAACTGGCTGGTGATACAGTGTAGGCTGTTAGGGGTGGTTAGCTTCCAAATGGCAATGGCACCTCCAGAGTCATGGGTGGACTTATGCTGGTGTCCTGCTGCTCAATGTGGGGGTCCATGTGGGCAATGATGTCCAAGAGCATGTCCTGGCACTTGTAGAAATTCTTCAGCCACTTTTCATCACCTCAAGTGTGCAGGATGATGTGTTCCTACAATTCAGGCACCAAACCACCACTCAATGCTCTGGAGGTGATGCAAGAACACCCTGGAGTCATCCAGGAGGGCATTAGTTTTGTTTGTCCAGATAAAAATACTTAGCTAATTTCAGGATTTTGTTGGTTTCAGGGTACAGTAAGTAGTCCCATGTGGGAGACCAGGCTCCTGGATCCTAAACTGGAAGTTCCATGCTAATGTGATTATCTCCCAGGTCATCTGCAGACAGGCACATTGAATTTCCCACAGCCTTTGGTGAGGGTCAACAGGGCAAACAGAAGGATGCACTGCTCCTCCTGGGTCTGTGGACTTTTATGCATGGGATAGGGATCCATGCTGTAGTGGGGGGCTGAGAAACTTAGACTCTTCCAACTAACCAAAGAGGGGCCAGTCTTAGGGGCTCTTTCTCTGGGAGCCTCAGAGCAAGGAGGGAGGGGTTACTGTGCCCAGGAGTTCCCCAGGAGGGGTGTGGTACCCAGTGGTAACCAGCCACTCAGGACTGCCCTGTGTACCTAGCTACTCTTGAAAATTTCTAGTAGCCCAGGGAGCCTGCAGGGGAAGCTGGGATGGATGCACAGGGGCACCCTGTATGTGGTTTATCAAAACAGGCTGACTGTATGCCTCCTCCCCTGAATGATGGATGCTTGCATGATGCTGTGTAGATAGAGGTTTAGACCCTTCAAAGTAAATTGTGCAACTTGGAGTAGTTTATTTGAATTTTTGCATAAACCCTATCAGTCCACACTTCACAGGGAGTAGAACTGCAAGCTTTACGTAAGTGCCAAAAATGCCACTCATGTGCCTGGAAAACTGCCATGTGAGATATAAAATGAAATAGAATTGTGCCCTATGTGTCTATGGGAAGGGCAATTAACTCAAAAACATTAGAGTGTTTTTTAGTTCTTTACTACAACATTTTCCAATATCTAGAAAGAGCAAAATTTGTTTTTGTAGTGTGTCAATTTAAGGATACCCAGGTACCTATAAAAGATGCTTGCTTCTTTACATACACTTAAAACCAGTGTTTTTAAGGTTTTAAAAACCTTATCATGGAAATACAATAATTCTAGGAAAATCTCTAGAATTTGCTATTTTAAAACATTATATTTAATGCATTAAAAAACAAGAAAGTGTTTTCCAGGTGTATCACTTTCTAATTTTCAGTAGCATTATCTCATCAACAAGTTTTTAATTTTAATAACTACCCCTTGAGGGAAAATGCCTAAGGGTACCAAGACACACTGAAATACGTAAACCTGCTAAGATATACTGTCTTTCACTTGACATTTCCCATATTTTAAGTTTTCATTATGCTGGAAAGAACACAAAAAAGGCTCTTCTAAGATATTTTAATATAAAGTGATCTGGATTTAATGTGGTAAATCAGTCACATCCAAGTGTAAGATAGTGATAAGTAATAATTTTAATAGCAGCAGCATATTGCTATTGTTATTCCAAAGCTTTATGGCAAGTACTGGGACATGTTCAAAGCATATTGAGTGGTGAGTGACCAAAGTCACACAGAAAGAACTTGGGAAAATTCTCAACATCCACAGGACTTCAAATTATTTAATGAGTGGGGACATGCTTCATTTCCAGTATTCTTAAAGCCTTCTCAGGAAACAGTCAGTATTATTGTTTTTTATGTTTTGTTTTGGTTATTTTTGTTATTGTCATTGCTGTTGCTGCTTTTCTTACAGTAGCAGGTAGCGGACTTAGCATCATTAAGCTGTCCATTGCAGAGGCCTAACTTGAAATTTTGGTGCCCTAGGCAGCATGAGGTAAGGGAAGTGAACACTTACCTCTCTGTGCAGAGGCTTCTGCAGTTTTGGTGATAGTGCAGGTTGCTGTCACTTCATCTTAGTGCATATTCCCCAAAGAGGGGCTGCAGAAGTGGCACAAGCTCCCTGGAGGCTGCCATTCTTGTTCTCCCTCTGGACCAATGCCTAGGCTGACACTGACCACCTCTTCCTGCTCTCCACCAAATCATGCTACTGGTGAACTACACAAACACATAAAAAAAGATCCTTGACCTCGAAATGTCACAGGTAACTAGGACAAACAAGCAAGCAGAGCACAAGGTAGCAAAAAGAGGATTATGAAGAGTGGCACAAGCAGTGATTCCATAGTGTTAGGTATTTAATCATTACCAAACCTTGATCCCATCACCCAATCCAGGGACCTTTTGCATGTTCCCTAAAATCCACAAATAAGGGAACCCAGCAGACATATAATATCCAACTGTGAACGCCTAGTGGAGGAAAAATCAGGCTTCATTGAATCCATCCTAAAACCTCTTGTCACTCAAAGACCACATTTTGTCTAAGGCACAACAGACTTTCTACAAAAACTTAAAAACATAGACCACATTCCCAGAAGTACCCTGCTAGCCACCATGGATGTAACCAGCTTTTATACCAACATCCTACACCAGGATGGCATCCAAGCCTGCCTTACATATCTACAAGACCAAGATTACAACTTAGAGTACAAACCTAAAGATATTACTGAACTTATAAACTTCATCCTCACACACAACAACTTCTGTTTTAACAACCAACACTTCCTCCAGACCATGGACACAGCTATGGGGACCAGAATGGCCCCACAATATGCCGCCCTTTTTACGGCCCACCTGGAAGAAGAATTCCTCACGAACTGTATCTCACACCAATGCTATACTTAAGATATATAGATGACCTACTCGTCACTTGAACCAAAAACCTGTAGTCTCTGATTCATTTGCATCACAAATTCAATAACTCTCACCCCTCCATCAGAATCTCTTGAATACTCCAGCTCCAACATTTTTTAGACACTACGATCAATAACCAGAACATTAAAAATACATGCCACCATATACAAGAAACCCACAAACCAGCATACATATCTACACAGAACCAGCAATCACCCTAAACACACAAAGAAAGCTGTAATATATAGCCAAGCCCTCCAATACCACCACATTTGCACTGAGGAGAATACCTGCGATTGTTACCTTGCAAATCTCAAAAGGGCCTTCACTCAACAAGGACACTCCTGCAGAAATATACATCATATTTTTGAAAGAGCCACCTGGATACCATGTGAAGAATTGCTGCAGTACAAAAAGAAAATCCCCGCAAAGTACACCATTAGTTATGACATACCATATTTCCCTGGAGCCTTTACAGAAAATCCTCAAACAATTTCATCCCATACTAGAAGAAGACCCAATTCTTAAAGAGATCTTTCCAGAACCATGCATCCTAGCCTTTACACAAACACCAAACCTCACCAACCTCATCACCAGAAGCAAACTTCCTATGGCCCAAATCACACTGAATGGATGCAAGAAATATAAAATTTGCCAACACATCTCTACCACTCCCACAATAACTACACCCCACAACAGAACCATCACCATTCCTGGATCTTACACTTGCACCTCTAGAAATGTAATGTATCTTATCCATTGTACCAAATGCCCAGATGAAAATATGTAGGAGAACCCAAACAACAACTGGACACCAGAATGAACACACACCGAAAATCTATCAAAGACAAAAATACCCAACTACTTGTGGGTGCACAGTTCTCACAAGATAACCACTTTCATTCCAGTCTCTCAGTTCTAATCCTCAAAGGGAATTTACATAACACCTTTCATAGATGAGCCTACAAACTTCACTTCATAAATCTAGTGAATACAAAAAGTCATATATTAAATATAGACATTGAATTTATGGCACATTATAACCTGCCTGCCACTCGATAACCCCAGGTAATCTGTCTGCATTTAACCACCTACATTCCATCACCAGTTCAAATTCCCCCTCCCCTCATACCTACCTGTCTCAGACCTATTGTCTCACAGGGTCCCTGATCTTCACTGCCAGGCATTTGCATTTCCACAGAGTTATAGTTTGCATACTGGCTTCCATTCCACTTAGTAAAACATACAAAGCAAAAACAGACTCTCCCTGTGCCTGAAGAGGCGTGTTTGTACCCAAAAGCTTGCAAAGAACAATTTTTCCAACTATTAAGTTAATTAAGTAAAAGATAATCACATTTACCCAAAGAACCTTGTCTGCCTTAATCATTACCAAGAATTTATATGCATTTTTCCAGTCACCTGAATATTGTGGGTTCAGGTTTAATTTGATTCATGGGCAAAAGTATTTTCTTCCTGATTTTATCTGAAATATGTGGCCTGTCTTTACAATCAATTGCACTGTGATTGCTACACTGCTGTTCCTCTGTTTACTACATTCTAATATTATATACTGATACTGAAATCAGTATAATGTGAGAAAATACAACAAACAAAACATGTAATACATTTTTCAAGACATAACGATTATATCAGACAATAGTCGCATTAAATGTCATTTATCTACAAAATAAAAAGCATATCTAGATTATGTTCTTAAAAGAAACATAGTTTCAGGAGATACAGACCTCTTTCCACCAAACCCCAACAACATAAGTATTTTCCTGCCTGTGAAATTTGTAATAAGAAAGGTCTATGTTGCTGCATATGAGAGATGCTATTCATGGTAACCATTAATTATCAGATATATTCAGAATAGACTGACCTATTTTCTCTCCTGCATTACAAGTACTTAGTCTTCTTTGCCGAGAACTCATTATGTCAAATTCAAAATCTCAGTCTTTATTTGCTGACAGCTAAAGGTATAATTGTAGCATAGTTATAGCAAGCAATTGTAAAACAGGACTTGCTAATTAAAACTGTGATGTCTTTTTTCAGGTACTATGCATATGTGTTGTGTGTGGACTTTTTTGAACATTTTAATTAATTATAGAATGTTAAATTGGGAGGGCACTGATAGCGATGTAGCAAAGAATATTTCATCTATATATAAAGAATACTCTCTTCACCCAATGACATTTATTTTTAGATAATATTTTTCTTAATAGTTGATACAAAGTCCATTAAAACCAATCCAGAGATTTTTTATAAAACTGTGCCATCAAACATGAACTACATAGATGATATTTTATCCTTTGAACTGAACACTTAGATTCACTTATTGACTTCCACCACAAATTCAATGACTATCACCTGTTTACCAAATTTTCTTTGGAATACTCCTATATTAAGTTCAACTTCCTAGACCCCACAATCCACATTTGGAATGGCACTTTACAAAATACTTTATACAGAAAACCAGTGGACCATCACAATTATGTGCACAAAACCAGGAACGATCTCAGACACACTAAGAACGCTGTAGAGGGGACCGGGGCAGGAGGAGGCTGGGAGGAGTCCCCAGTCCCTCCACTGGGTGAGGCATCAGCCCCAACAGGGGCAGGAGGGGCTTGGGAGGACATCCTAGCCCCACCCCATCATGTGGCATGCACAGATCAGAGGCGCTGATCCCCCTGGATGGAGCACAGGTGGAGGGGGGCTGGAAGGAGCCCCCAGCCCCACCCTTTGATGAGGCTCCCATGCCAGAGGTGGACGCGTCATCCCCCTGCATGGGTGCAGCAGCCAGTGTCCCAGATGACTGCCCCAGGGGGCACTGGGCAGCCAGGTGGGAGCTGCTGCCACAGCGGCAGCATGCAGTCCTGCCCTGGGAGAAGTAGACCACCTATGGCCTCCTATTCACCACAAAGGTAATGGAGAGAGGCAGGGTCTGGGAGAACCCTGAGGAGCATGAACCTGCCTCCAAAAGGACAGGACATAACTGAGCCTGGGGTCCCTGCTCCCCATGGTCAGCCTGCACCAGGGGCTGGTGAGGACATCATAGGGCTTGAGTGCTTTGGTGAGGTTTCAGTCTGGCAGGTACAGAGGGACAGTGGAGTCCACCACCCACACTGCCAGGGTCTCCAGGGGTGTGACCAAGTAGTGGATGCCTGAGATTGCTAGCCCCACCAGACACACCTCCCTCACCAGGCTGGGAGAGCTCAAGTAGATGACAGGCACTGAGTTTACCCGGGAGGCATACTGGACACTCCAGCATTCCAGCATGTCCACCAGAGTGCCAGCTCAAGCGTCCACCCTGACATGGAGATAGGCGTGGACCCACACACCATGGCTGAGGGGGAGGTCTGCAGAGACGTCCCTATGGCATGTTCCCTGGCTGCTGGCAGCCATCCTGGGCAGGAGAGGGTTAACTCTCCCACAGGAGCTGCTACAAAGAGAAAAAAAAAAGCCTCAGACTGAAGCTGGGGACTGGGAGGGGGCTAAAACAGCCCCAAAATCAGCCCCAGGGGACCAGAAACAGCCCTACAGGGGCTGAAGGTGAGCCCTAAGGCAGGAGGAGGTGGCAGAAACCAGGGTAAGGGGTCTGGAGGAGGGAGGCACCAGAAATCAAAGGGAGAGCACAGGCAGGAGTGGGGGATGGGCAGAGGCAAAGGAGGATGCCAGATCCCAGGGGAAAAGCTCAGAAAGCGGGGGAAAGGGGCAGAAAGTGGGTCCCCAAGCACAGCCTGGGGAGAGGCAAGGTTTAGGAGGGGGGGAGGAG
>NW_005842093.1:383129-394624 GCF_000455745.1 Alligator sinensis | reverse complement strand
GACAGGGAATGGGGGGGAAATGCACAGAAGGGACCTGAGCTGGAGGAGATCAGAAGGGCTTCACGTGTCAGCGACTATCTTGAAAGAAAGAAAGACTTTCTGACTTTTAAGAAACATTTATTCTGGGGAGGGTGACAAATGAGGGCCAGTAGAGATCATGTACAAGTTGGCCCAAAGATCTGGGCCTCAAGGACAAGGCATGGGCTCTTGGCCTGCAAGACCTGCCCATACACTCTAGACAAAAAAACAAAAAACCACAAAGAACAAAAGAATTATGTACATATATACATTTCTTGCCAATGGGGATGCCCAGGGAGGCCTCAGAACATCAGGGGTCGACCCGCATGGACCAAGCCCGAGGTCTCGGCTCACTGGATTCACCTCTGCACCTTGAGCAGCTGGTGGCATCACAGGGCAAAGAGCAGGCATCCTGCCTTGACTTGGCACATTGCCCCCTCAACGGTCCAGCATTCCTCAAATGTGGACACTGTCTGCCAGAGGTCTGAACTCAAGTGACAGGTGGGCCCACACTAGTAGGCAGAAGAGCTGCAGGACATCATCCATCCAGGTCCCAGTGAGCCAGTTTCACTGGCTTTTCAGGGTGGCCATCTTGGCCTGGGCCACCAGGAAGTAGGCCAGGCTGACTGCGGCCTGCTTGGCTGCCCGGTACAGGAAGAAGTAGATGGCGGTGTCCTCTGAGAAGCCCCGGCCCAGTGCCCGAAGCAGTGCCCTGAGGGTGGCAAACAGTGGCTGCAGCCGGGGTGTTACGTCTCAGCTCTGTGTTCTTGGGCAACCCTGGCACAGGATGCAGTCTGTCTGACTCACAAAGGACTCACCCCCCCCTTCCCTCCTCTACCTAAACGAAACTGATTAAGATGCAGTGAGAGACACACCTAAAAATCTCCAGATAAGGGTGACAAGAGTGAACAACTGCCCTAGGTCTCATTTACATCTGAGATGGAGCCAGATGACCATTCATTTACATGAGAGATGGAGAACAGAAAGCCTGAAGCAGAGACTGCAGTGAATTCTGGGACCAGAGAAGCAGGAGAGCACTGCATGATGGGGAATCTGTGCTTCAAATGTTAATCAACCCATGTTCACACACACCCAGCTCAGCATTTATCAGACCAGTTCTAATCTGGATTTGCTAAGGCCTCCCTCCCCCCGCCAACCCAGACACACACACACAGCTCTAAGTTTAATAGGCATCTCGGGCCGTACATTCCCCGGTCCCACTATGGGAGGCCTATTTAAACTTGATTGACTAAAACTCGGTTGCCGGGTTAGGGAATGCTGAGGCAAGAGACCGAGTCAGAGGGGGTATGGGCAACATTTGAACAGTGGTTAAGGGTTCATCACAGCATCCAGCCTGCTGGAGCCCTAATCCCAGGTGTTGTCATATCTTTCCCGAGACGATTGTTGGGAGTCCTCTCCACAAAAGGTTATGAGCACCTCAATAATTGCTTTAAGTCTGTTAAAAGACTATAGTAAGATCTGGAAAAGTCATGCTAAGCTGAGGCTTGTGCACAACAAGTAAAAATCCAAAATCCTGATGCTGCAAGCTATCTATTGTTCCTGAAGAAACCATGAGATATCCCATCAGTATATCTGCCACCCATAGGAATCTCAAGCTGGCTCCCAAGTATTTGGGTTACTCCCTAATCTTAAGTGTTTCCTGATTATCAATCAGTTTCCTGAGATGGTCCAAACCAGATAACCCCTTGTCAATAGAAAAGACAATGATTTACACTACTGAGGGTGCTTCGAAGCAGCTAAACTGAGGGTATAAAAATCTGTAAGTGTGTGTGCTGCTAGAAGAGGAAAAGGAAGGAAAAGAAGTAGAAGCAGGAGGAAAGAAGGAGAAGAAGAAAACCCCTGTGCTGACACCATCCCCTGTCGTTCTTGGGACGCTGGAAGAACAGATCATCTCTCTCTTCAAGGATTGTGCTACGGACTGTGCCTGTCAGCTTTGCAGCCTGAGTACCGTGGACTAGGTGAGATCCCAGCGTTCTCTGTCTTCTTTCTAGGCATAAACTTCTGAACCTGAACTGTATCAGTTAAGCTTGAGCTAAGTTTCCCCAAATACTTAGTGAAACCAGGGTAGTATTGTCATTGTTGGTGTTTGTTTTTCTTTTGCATGTCTATTACTACTAGTACTATTATATATTTCATATGCTTAGCAATAAATAACTTTTATAGTCAAACTGGTAGTAATTGGGTATATTTTTCCTTCTCTGCTTCTCTTTCCTCCCGTGCTCTGCAGCAACGCTTCTTTTACCTATGCTAAAGATCCCTGTGAAGCCCAAATTATTGTGGGGTCTGCTCATCAAGAGGCCAAAGATTGGGACGTGCTGAGTTTGAAACACATAAGGGGATCAGCTTGTACAGGCTGATTGACCCAGTTTGACTCAGACGTGCCCTTATGAACTGAATGCTGGCCCATGAGGGTGTCAGCTGGACACCCAGCCGGATTCAGAGGGATTCTGTTTACCTGTGTGCTTGTGTCTGACTGCATTTTATTGTTGCTCTTATGAACTGATTCTTGGCATATGAGGGTGTCAGCCTGTCCATGCTGATCAGCCCGGCCAGGTCAGGCATGTCACGTTAATTTGTGTGTGTTTGTGTGTATGACTGATTTGGTGACTGGAGGAACCCAGTCCCATTGAGATTGAGTCCTGCAAGATAGCTCCACTGGGGGTGAGGGCTTTTAGAAGGGAGAAATACAGCTCCGTATAGTAACACAAGCAGCACATTGACAGAATCACCAAGACCCTAGAAACTATCCCTAATAAATGAGCACACCCCAAAGTAATGGGCAAATTTGGTAACAGGGGGCAGTCAAGGAAGGCATGGAAAATGTCCTCATCCAGCACCTCCGGGCAGAAGGGGCAGGCTGCCAAAGCCACTGGGTCCAGGTGGTGCACAAAGGTGCCAGTGGCCAGGATGCCATGCACCAGTTTCCACTGGAGGTTGCTGGTCTTCTTGGCAGTGGGCGCCTTGTACAGTGAGCACCACGCTGGGCTCCCAGGCCATGCCAGGCAAAACTGCCACACGGTGTTGGGGCAGCTAGCCAGTACCTGGGCATGCTGGGTGCACACCACCCATGTGTAGAGTCCCTTCCGGGGCAGTGTGCCAAAGGGGCAGCCCATATTGCATCTGGGGGGCACAGGGAGCCTAGGCAGTGAGTTGGGTCAGTCAACCAGCTCACTGGCCATCACTGGGATGACTGGCAGTGGTGGGAAGGCATCACCCATGGCGTCTGCAGTGGGGAGGGCCTGGTGAGCTGGGAGGTAGCCTTCTAGGACGGTTCCTGCTTCCATCAGGAGGATGGCCCAAATGGCCCACAGAAACTGGCTAGCAGTGCGGACAGAACGCAGTGCCAGCCGGGCAGCCAGGGCTTCCGCTGACAGCCAGCCCAACTGAGCAGGGTCCAGGAGGTGCCCCAGGAGTGTGGTGTGCACCTCGATGAGAGCAGCCACGAGGCTGGCAGAGGCCAGACTCAGCACAATATGCTGCAGGGTCAGGTTGTAGACCAGGGGCTCCTGAAGCAGTTGCGGGAATCACAGGTGCCTGGCCTGGGGACAGAGATGCAAGGCAGCCCACCAGGCCCACACCATGCTGCAGTAGAACGGGGGAAGCACCGCCTCATTCAGGAAGGTGAGGTCCAGCATAAAGAGCTCCTGGTCAAAGCCAAGGCCCCCCACGCGGTGCAGGAACCGGCATGCCAGCTGCCACCACGGGAGGTGGCCCTCGGCATACAGGAGACACTGGAGGGCTTGCAGGCAGTAGGCAGTCACCCTGCTAGCCAGGTCGATCAGGCTCTGGCCCCCCTCGGTGGTGGGCAGGTAAAGGGCAGCTCACAGGAGCCAGTGGTGTTCATCCCAGAGAAAGTCCACTAGGAGTTGCTGCAGTCTCTCAAGTAGCTCTGGTGGAGGGTCCAGCACAGCACAGTGGTGCCACAGGGTCGCCGCTGCCACATTGTTGGTGATGAGTATCCAGCAGCGGTAGAAAAGGGTGGGCAAGCACCAGCACCAGCGCTGCAGGCAGGTCTCCACTCCCTCTGCCAGGTCCTCCGAGTTGAGGACTGCAAAGGCCAGCAGCCCCAGGAACACTCCCAGGGCTCTGAGGCCTTCCCGGTACCAGGCGAGGCACCCCCGGCCGGTCTGGAGGTGGTTTGTTGGCCCAGGTCCCAAGCAGGAGTGTGTCACTCTTGCCCCAGTTGATGCAGGCCAACGTGGAGAGCTCGTAGGTGCGTTGGCAGTCCACCAGGGTCCGTACATCCTCCTGGCTGCCCAGGAAGACTGTCACATCATCCACATACACCATCAGCCAGATCAGGGGGCTGGTGGTCAGGCCCAGTGCTGGTGGCAGACCTAAGCCAGTCAGGCAACATTGCAGACCGTGCAGCAGCAGTTCGATGGCCAGGGCATACAGCATGCCCGAGAGGGGGCAGCCCTGGTGTATGCCGTGACACACCAGGAATGGGGAGCACACCATTCACCTTGAGTAGGCTGGAGGCGTAGCGGTACAGGACCCAGAGCGCTGCAATGAAAAGAGGCCTGAAACCAAAAGCCTCTAGGGTGCTGAGCAGGTACCACTGTTCGACACGATCGAAGGCCTTCTCCTGGTCCAGGGAGACCAAGCCAACGTCCAGGCCAAAACACTCCACAGCCATGAGCAGGTCACGCAGCAGAAACAGGTTGTCTTGGATGGTCCTGCCTGGCACACAGTAGCTCTGCTTGGGCCCAATGATGGAGGCCACGGTGCAGAGATGGTTTGCTAGTGCCTTTGCCTTTGCCAGGATCTTATAGTCGGCACACAGAAGGGAGACAGGCCACCTGTTCTTAAGGCAGCTGAGGTCCCCCTTCTTGGGCAGCAAGGTGAGCTCTGCCCGGCGGCAGCTGGTCAGCAAGGTCCGATCGTCGAGGCTCTTGCAGAAGATACAGAGGGGCCAGAAGGCTTTGTAAAATTCTACAGGCAGTCCATCAAGGCCTGGGGCCCTGCCTGAGGCAAGCCCCACTACAGCATCTTCGAGCTCTGCCAGGGAGAGTTTGCACTCCAGGGCCTTGACCTGCGAAGCGTCGAGGTGCAGCAGGTCCTTATGTAGCTGCTGGGCGGCCTCCAGACAAATGGAGTCAGCTGAAAACAAGTCCTGATAGAAGGCAATGGAATGCCCCTGTACTTCACCTGGGACTGTAAGCAGCCTTCCCTCCGGGGTCTTGAGATGGTCCAATGTCTTTGCTGGAGCCTGCCGCCTCTCCAGGCCGAAGAAGAAGCCGGTTGGGGCATTGGCCTCTGACAGTTCCTGGCAGCGGGCACTTACCCTCACACCATGGGCCGTGCCCTCTGCCAGCTCCCACATGCATTTCTTGTAGGACCAGAGGCTCTTGAGGAGTGCCACATCATTGCCTGCATAGAGCAGGGCTGCCTCAAGCTCCGCCATGTCCTCCTCCAGCTCCTGGGTGCAGCGGCAGATCTCGCTTGCAACCAGCTGGGAATACTGCTGGCATAATGCCTGAATCAGGATCTTCCCCATGTCTTACCACAGCCGCCAGGAGAAGTAGTCTGCTTGCACAGCCTCCAAGCTCCTCCAGAGGTGGGCAAAGCAGTCCCTGAAGTGGGTGTCCTGTAGCAGGCTGATGTTGAGGCACCAGTAAGGAGCCCAGTTGCATGCTCTGCCAGGCAGGCTCAGTTCGCAGCAGACCAGGGCGTGGTCTGAGAGGCCTGATGGGATGATGCAGCTGCTGTGCAGTAACAGCAGATGGTGCTGGGCAATGTAGAGGTGGTCAAGGTGGGCCATGGCAATCCCACTGGCACTCATCTTTGCCCAGGTATATTGGCACATGTCAGCATGGAGGACCTGATCTGCCACCTCCAGCATGGTCTGCAGCTTGCGGACCGAAGGCAGGTGTGGCTCTGGCCCCATCTGGTCTGGCAGTGCATCAACGGTACAGTTGAAATCCCCACTCATGAGGAGCAGGTCATTGTTCTTACTAGCATCATGAGGAGGTCACCCAGGGTCTCTAAGAAGGCTACCCTCTCTCTCCCATCGGTGGGTGCATAAACATTGACAAGGAGCAAGCTCTGATGTGCCAGGGTGACGTGGACGGTCAGCAGTCGGCCAGGGATGACCTCTTGTGCCACCACCGAGTAGTACTGCAGTTGCGTCAGGAGGAGGGTCACCACTCCTGTGCTGAGGCTGGTGCCATGGCTTAGAAACAAGTGGCCTCTCCAGGCAGTGTGCCAGTCAGCTTGAATGTGCACGTCGCTTTGCATCTCCTGGAGGAAGGTGATCACCAGCCGCTTCTGCCGCAAACCCTCCAGGATAGCCATCCGCTTCACCAAGTCCCTGCAGTCATTGGTGTTTAGCGAGGCAATTGTGATAACTGTCATGAGCAGGAGAATAGAGAGGAAAGATAGGCAGGGTACAGGCAGGAGAGGAGATGGTAGAGCAGGGCAAAGCCACAGAGACAGGGGAAGGCCTATCGTTGCCCTACCCTATTCCGTGGACCCACCTCAGCCCCACACCTCCCTCACCTGGGTCACCAGCTTCTCAAGCTGGAAGGCATATTGATGCATGCCCCGGTGCCAGCACATGAGCCTTGCTGTGTCACTAGCGGCATGGACAAACCTCATGGGGTCCAGGAACCATTGCTGGATGCTCTCTGGAACATTCCTCTGGCTCATGGTCTATTCTAAGAGGTTGAGGAGGCCTCCATAACTGGGGGCCACCCAGGAAGGGTTCTCCAGCAGGAGCTGTATGTTGCTGACTGAGATCCAGTGGGGCTGTACTCTGGGAGGGGACCTACCAGTGAGACTGGTGAAAGTGCCCTCAATGGCCAGGTTCCCTAGCAGGCCCCCCTCAGTATCTGGGTCAAAGACCGTCTCCGGGAGATTGATCCCCATCTGCTTTGCGGGGCAAATGTTATCCCGCTCCCAGGGCCGCTTGGAGGATGTTGCAATGCCAGAGTCACTGCCACTGCCTCTGCTTGCACCTGTGAGATTTCTGTCCAGGCAGGACTGCTCACCATTGAGGCTTCCACCCAGGTCTGGGTTTGGCACTGTGGGGATTGCAGCTCGCAGGTTCCTTTCAGTGACAGCCAGGTCAGGGGGTGCCTGCAGTGTGAGCAGTGCCTTCTGGTGGTGTTTCTCAGGGAACAGGCAAGAGAACTACAGGAGGAGGGAACAAGGCTCTGAAACATCCTCCGCCATAAGGAGTTCATCAGTTTGATGCTGGAGGAGACCTCCCAGACTGTGGAGAAAGAACTGTCATAGGCAGAGCTAGAGAAAATAGAGAGGACATGGACTCCCAGGAAGGTGGAAGCTGGAAGCTTGTGACCTTTGGCAGCAAGCAGAAATCTTCAACTCCACCTGCACCAGTTTGTCTAGAGAACAGATATGCAGCCCTAGCAAAAGAGAGGGAGGAGCACACTCCATTGGTGGAGGGGACAAGCCAGGCCTCACCAAGGTGGGAAGGATCAAGACAATCACCAAGAAGATGCATTGGGTGGTGGAGGTTGGAGACTCCCTTCTGCGTGGAATGGAGGGAGCCATCTGCTGACTTGACCTGTTGTTTCAGGAAGTCTGCTGCTTGCCTGAAGCCTGGATCCATGATGTCATGGAGGGATTACTGAGACTCATCCAGCCCTCTGACTACTACCCCATGTTGCTCATCCATGTGAGCACCTATGATACTGCCAGGGGAGACCCTGAGCAAAGTGCCTACAGGGCTCTGCATGCAGGGGTGAAGAGTTCTGGGGCTCAGGTCATGTTCTCTTCAATCCTTCTGGTCAAGGGAAAGTGTCTGGGCAGGAAGGGGTGCACCCTGCTGATCAATACCTGGCTGTACAGGTGGTGTTGCCAGCAGGGCTTTGGCTTCTTTGACCATGGGATGTTGTTCCAAGAAGACGGATTGCTGAGAAGAGATGGGACCCACCTGACAAAGAGAGAGAAGAGCATTCACAGATAAGCTCAGTAACCTAGTGAGGAGGGCTTTAAACTAGTTTTGCTGGGGGTTGCAGACCAAAACCCTGAGGTAAGTGGGGAAGCGGGAGACCAGGAGGAAGAGTAAGCAGGATGGGATGACAGGGAAGGTGTTCTCATACTTCCTGAGAAATTAGGGCAATCAACTAGTTACCTCAGGTTCCTGTATACAAATGTACAGAGCTTGGGAAACAAGCAGGAGGAACTGAAAGTTGTTGTGCTCACAGAGCAATGATGTGATTGGAATAACAGAGACTTGGTGGGATAGCTTGCATGACTGGAGCACTGTCATGGATGGGTACAAACTGTTCAGGAAAGACAGGCAGAGGAAAAGAGGAAGAAGAGGAGTTGCACTTTATGTAAAAGAACCATATGATTGTTCAGAACTCCAGTATGAAAGTAGAGATAGGCCTGTTGAAAGTCTGTGGGTTAAGGTTAGAGGGGAGAGCCACAAAGGTGATGTTGTAGTGAGTGTCTGCTATAGACCACCAGACCAGGAGGAAGTGGTGGATGAGGCTTTCTTCAAACAACTAGTGAAAGTTTCCCAATCACAAGCTCTGGTTCTCATGAGGGACTTCAAACACCCTGACATCTTCTGGAAGGGCAACACAGTGGTGTGCAGGGAATCCAGGACGTTTTTGGAGAGTGCTGGGGACAACTTCCTGGTGCAAGTGCTGGAGCAACCAACTAGGAGACATGCATTTCATAACCTGCTGCTCACAAACAGGGATGAATTGGTGGGGAATGTAGTGGTGAATGACAACTCAGGCACCAGTGACCATGAGATGATTGAGTTTAGGATTCTGAGGAAAGGAAGGATGGATAGCAGCAGAGTAAGGACCCTGAACGTCAGAAAAGAACACTTCAACTCATGGCATGATCCCCTGGGAAACCAGTCTGAGAGGGAAAGGAGTCCAAGAGAGTTGGCTGTACTTTAAAGAAGCCTTATTGAGAGTGCAGGAACAAATCATCCCAACACGCAGGAAGACTAGCAAGTATGGCAGAAGACCAGCTTGGCTTAGCAGAGATCTCTTCAATAAACCAAGTCATGAAAAAGAAGCTTATAAGAAGTGGGAACTTGGACAAGTAACTAGGGAGGAGTAAGAGCATTGCTCTGGCATGTGGGAATAAAATCAGGAAGGTCAAAGCAAAATTGGAGTTGGAGCTAGCAAGGGGTTTGAAGGGCAACATGAAGGGTTTCTATAAGTATGTCTCTAGCAAGAGAAGAATTAAGGAAAGTGTGGGTCCGTTACTGAATGGGGGAGGCAACTTTATGACAGAGGATGCAAAAAAGGCTGAAGTGCTCTTTTCGCCTCAGTCTTCACAAGCAAGGTCAGCTCCCAGACTACTGCACTGGGAAGCACAGTTTGGGGAGGAGGTGAGCAGCCAACACTGGTGAAAGAACAGATTTGGGACTATTTAGAAAGCTGGGCATATACAAGTCCATAGGGATGCATGAGGGTGCTGAGGGAGTTGGCTGATGACATTGCAGAGCCACTGGCCATCATCTGAGAAAACTCAGGGTGATCAGAATAGGTCCCGGATGATTGGAGAAGGGCAAACATAGTGCCCATATTTAAGAAAGGGAAAAAGGGGGATCCAGGGAACTACAGATGAGTCAACCTCACCTGAGTCCCTGGAAAAATCATGGAGCAGGTCCTCAAAGAATTCACTTCTAAGCACTTAGAGGAGAAGGTGATAAGGAGCAGTCAGCATGGATTTACAAAGAGCAAGTCATACCTGACCAACATGATTTCCTTCTATGATGGGATGACTGGCTCTGTGGAAGCAGGGAGACCAGTGGATGTGGTGTACCTTGATTTTAGCAAGGCTTTTGGTATGGTATCCCACAACATTCTCTCAGGCAAGCTAAAGAAGCATGGTCTAGATGAATGGACTGTAAGGTGGATAGAGAACTGGCTGGAGCATCAGGCTCAGAGAGTAATAATCAATCGTTCAATGTCTAGTTGGCAGCCAATATCAAGTGGAGTGCCCCAGAGGTTGGTCCTGGGGTCAATTTTGTTCATTGTCTTCATCAATGACCTGGAAGACAGTATAGAGTGCACTCTCTGCCAGTTTTCAGATGACACCAAGCTGGTGGAAATAGTGGGGAAGTGGGGATTCAGAGAAACCTAGACAAATTAGAGGATTGGGCCAAACGAAATCTCAGAGGTTCAATAAGGAAAAGTGCAAAGTCTTGCACTTAGAACAGAACAGTCCCATGCACCAGTACAGGGTGGGGGCTGACTGGCTGAGCACAGCACTGCAGAAAAGGACCTGGGGGTTACAGTGGTCAATAAGATAAATATAAGCCAACAGCGCACCCTTGTTACAAAGAAGGATAGCACCATGCTGGGCTGCATGGATAAATGTGTTGCCAGTACGTCAAGGAAAGTGATTATTCCCCTCTGTTCTGCAATGGTGAGGCCACATCTGGAGTACTGTGCTTATTTTTGTGCCCCCCACTACAGCAATGATGTGGACAAATTGGAGAGAGTCCAGTGGAGGGCAACAAAAATGGTTAGAGGGCTGGGGCTGGGGCACATGACTTATGAGGAGAGGCTGAGGGAACTGGGCTCATTTAGTCTGCAGAAGAGAATATTGGGTTTGGATTTAATAGCAGCCTTCAACTACCTAAAGGCGTGACAAAGAGGATGGAGCTACACTGTTCTCAGTGGTGGCAGATGACAGAACAAGGAGCCATGGTCTCAAGTTGCAGCAAGGGAACTTTATGTTAGATATTAGGAAGAATTTTCTCACTAGGAGGTAGGGCTGTGTGAGGCTTCAGATCTGGGGCTACTTCAGACACTTCAGCATCCGAAGCAGCCTGCCCAGAGTGAACAGCTGACTCATTCAAGCTGTCCAAAGCAGTTCGGAGCTCCTGAAGCACTTCAGAAAAGCTTTGGATGCTTCGGACACTTCAGATGCTGAAAGTGAAAGTTAGAAGAGGGAGGGGAAACGGGGTGGGGAGGGAGAGCAGAGGGTGGGGAGGGGGAGCAGGGGCGAAGACTGACGTGTGTAGGTGGACAGTGAGAAGGATTTCGCTCTGGCTCCTTTCCAATGACAGTGTCTTGTGAGGGGGGGAGGGACCTAGAAACAACATAAAAGCCTCTGTTTGGAGGTGTGCTGTGACTTTTGCAAGTTTGTTCCCTCTCAGGAATGGCATGATGGTGTTGCTGTGGACGTAGTCTTTCTAGACTTTAAGAAGGCCTTTGACACTATCTCTCACCCTATCATAATCAATAAATTAAGTGACTGCAGCATTGATGCCTGCACAGTTGGATGGATAAAAATTGGCTGGTGGGGCGCACCCAGAGAGTAGTGGTGGATGGGTTGTACTCAACCTGGTGAGATGTGAGCAGTGGGGTACCCCAGGGCTTGGTCCTCGGGCCTGTACTGTTTAACATCTTCATCAGCGACTTGGACAAGGGGGTGGAAAGCACGCTGTCCAAATTTGCTGATGACACTAAGATGTGGGGCGAGGTGGACACACTTGAAGGGAGAGAGAG
>NW_005842093.1:366706-382480 GCF_000455745.1 Alligator sinensis | reverse complement strand
CCATTCATCCCTGCCTGTGGCAGGGGGTCAGGCTAGATGATCTGTTCAGGTCCCTCCTGACCCTAGCTACTATGAAACTATGAGAAAGGTACCCTCAGACACAGGCATCTCAGCTTGGTTGCTTTACTCAGTAGTTGAACTTGCTTGCTCCTTTTTATTGTTAGAAAGGATTGGGTAGGATTTATCTTAGCTTAGCATCTCTTAGTACAATTCAGTTCATTTCTTTTAATTTATATTTGCTGTTTATTTATTTATTTTTGCATGCTCGAAAGGCAGGTGCCATGTCTTCTGGCAGCAGAGGGAGAGGAGTAGGGGAAGAGCTAGAGCTGCAAGCCCTGCCCCCCCTCCCCAAACACAGACACAATCTTTTCCCAAGCAGCCATGACATCAGTGCTGTCAGTGAAATCCAGGAGGTGGTAGCAGTGTCTGTACCTGATGTTCCTTCACCTGCACCATCTTAGTCCACCAGTAGGCACCAGCAGTGGAATCACTGTATCCTCCATCCCAATGTCATCTCCCAGAGTGAACCTCCCACTGCCAGAAGAGGACCTGGACCTGGAACCAGGGATGCTGAGCATGCTGCCTCAAGCAATTCTGGGGACTGAGGTGGAATCAGAGTTTGTGCTCCACACTCCTCAAATTTCCCAAAGACCCAAGTCTCCTCCGGAAAGCAAAACCTTGGAGGAAGCTGAGGTTGTGGAGGCAAGTGGCTCAGCTGAGGCAGCTCCTCCTGCTGTTCAGCCTCAGCCTGCTGAGGAGTGGGTAAAGGCAGGATCCTCACCCTGAACCCAGAAGCAGGGGAGTAGTGTAGGTTGGGAACATTTGAGGTGGCACCTGATTCCAGGTTTGCCATCTGCCAGCACTGCCGAAGGTACATGAGCTATGGCAAGGATGTGAGACACTTTTCCACCATGGTGATGCTGCTGCATCTGAGGAGGCAGCACCGCCTTGCCCTTCTTCCTGCTCAGCCTGGCACCAGGGTGAGTGTGCCGAAAGGGAAGTCCCCCACTCACTCCAAGCCCCTTCCCCCCATAGCAGAGGCAGGCCACCCTGGACCGGGGGGGGAAGGTAGACAGAAAAGGCAAGTGAGATCACCCAGAGCACGGGGGAGATGCTTGCTGTGGATGGCCATCCCTTCTCCTTAGTTGAGTGGCCAGGGTTCAGGCCACTCATGGCATTCATGGCCCCATCCTACCAAGTGTCTGCACACACCATCTTCAGGAGGACAGTGGTGCCTTCCCTGTATGAGGCATGCAAGGAGTACTTGAGGGAGGAGCTGCGCAAGGCAGGGCTGCAGGTAGCCTTTCACTTCACCTCTGACATCTGGAGCAGCCGGGGTGGCTATCACACCTACCTCTCCTTCACAGGGCACCGGTGCAATCAGTCAGGCCGTTGGTGGGCTCTACTGCTAGCCGAGGTGCTGGATGACTCCCACACAGCAAGGGAGATCTTGGGAACCATGAACTGCATGGTGCAGAGGTGGCTCGTTGGGAGGCCAAGCTCACCCATGGATTCATGGTCACCGACAATGGGGCCAATATGGTGAAGGCTGCCCGAGATGCCAACTTTGTTGTCATCCGCTGTGTGGCACAGAGGCTGCACCTAATAGTGAGGGATGCCTTGGAGGGGGACAGGGATGCCGGTGACAGTGCCACCACCACTATTGCTACAAGTCAGCTGATTTCAAAATGCAGGAAGGTGGCAGGCTACTTCCATTGCAGCATCAAGGAGGGCAAGATGTTGCGGGAGAAACAGGCAGAGCTGAGCATCCCACAGCACAGAATCATACAGGATTTGGAGACTCGATGGAACTCCACACACCTGATGCACAAAAGGCTGGTGGAGCAACAGAAGGCCATCCATGAGATGGCCTTGCTTGGGGATATTGGGATCAGTGCCCCCCTGAACAGAGCTGAGTGGGGTACCATCTCCCAGATCTTGGTGGTCCTCAAGCCCTTCCTTGAGGCCACCGAGACCCTTAGTGCTGGTGATGCCCTCCTCAGCCAGGTGATCCCCCTAGTGAGGGAACTGGAGAACCAAATAAAGACGTTCCAGGGAATCAATGTTCCTGGCTGCGGCAGGCTGCTGTCACCAGATGTGCAGGCACTGGCGAGGCGGCTGAAGGAGGTCATCAGGAGATGGCTGGATCCCTTGTGGTCCAGTACGGTCCACATTATGGTGGGCATGTGCAACCCAAGGGTGAAGGGGAGGAGGTGCGCTGGCAGCCCCAAAACCTTTGATCACTGGATGCAGGTGTTGGCAAACAAAGTCAGGGAGGCCGAAGTGCAGAGGTGAGGGGATGTGGAAAAGAGGGATTCACTTTCCTGTGCCAGCACTCCCAGCACCAGCACCGGTGCCAGCACCAGTGCCAGCACAAGCCAGTCTCCTCCATGCCATCCACTGCCAATGTGGGCCATGGGCATGGCTTCAATCAGCCTCCTAGCTAGTAGGTACAGAAACTCATGGACTCAATATACACAATGGAATTCTGGCACACTGTGACCTGCCAGACATTTGACACCCCAGGCACCTCTGCATTTTTACCTGTGCTGCTACATCCCCCTTTTCCCTCTACCTCCCACCCCAGCCTGTCCCCCACCCCAGCCTGTCCTTCACCCCCACTTACATTTTCACTGATTGGATTTCTTGCCTGCATTGTGGGCCAGGCCAGCCTCTGGCTTCTTTACTGTTCCTTCCATCCAGGACCAACTGCAGTTACTTCCTCAGCTGACAAAGGGGTTTTCAATGCTAAAGCTTCCAAAGGTACATTTTTTTAACTACTCCTTTTTTTTTCATAATACACATATAGACATAAAAACACAACATACGTCATCACACACCATGAGTAACATCATATGTCCAACACAACACAACACAACATTTTTATTTCTTGCTGTCAATTCCTTTATAAAAAGAAAGGCTCTGTGACAGTTCCATATGGGTACCTTTGATGCTGCTGCTGATGCTACTGGTGTTGAGACAGCTAAGTTATTTTACCTGTTGTCATGTAAAGTGGTAGACCAGGTGTGAGGCTGTAGGGGAGGAGGAGGCCTCACTGGGGCACACTGCCATGTTGTGCAGCCAGCGCCAGGAAGGGCACACCTTAACACATACACACAGTGTCACACATCCACATCATGAGTTTTGCCTCTTAGCAGCCAGAGGTGCAGGGCCTCAGAAGCCAGACTCCTCCAGCGAGACACACACACAGCTGGCAGGCTTTGTGGCCTCAGCAGGGGCCACCACCCCTGCAGTTTTCAGCCTGCTGCACCTTAACACGCACAGGGTCATGTATATCACGAGTTTTGCCTGTCAGCAGCTTGAGGGGCAGTTTCCCCCAAACCCCTGCACCTGTCTTCTTGACACTTGTCAGGCTTCGTGGCCTCAGCAGGGGCCACCACCCTGACAAGTATCACCCAAATCAGAGAAAAAACAACAAAGTTATAGATATTTCTTTGATCCCCCATTATACCCTATGGCCAGATCTCTGAGGCAGCTCTGAAGCTTCAGAGCCGCTTTGGCCAGATCGAAGCAGCAAACCAATCCGGAGCTCCAGATCGAATCACTGACATCTGAAGTGGCTGGATCCAAAGCTGGATCAAATATCTGCCTACTCACACGGGGCTACTAGGAGGGTAGTAAAATATTGGAACAGGTTACACAGAGAGGTTGCAGAATCTCCATCCTTGGAGGTTTTAAGACCTGGCTAGACAAAGCCTTGGCTGAGATGATCTAGTTGGGGATGGTCTTTCTTTTAGTGGGGAGAGGGAGGGGGCAGAGTAGATGATTTCCCGAGGTCCCTTCCAACCCTAATTTTCTATAATTTTATATTCTATGATAAGCAAAAGAGAATGCAAGATTCCTGAAGCTAGGAAAAGCTTGCTTAAGCGGGAGCGTCCTTTATTAGCATTCATTACTATCAGGCGGATAGTTGTGGATGGTCCTGCTTTGAGCAGGGGGGTGGAAACTGGAGGACCTCCTGAGGTCCCTTCTAACCCTAATTTTCTATGATTCTGTGGTAATGCACTCATGTAGAAAAGGGGAATACTGGATCCTGGTCCTGACTCACAACAGAATTTATGCATTTTCCTTCTTTTTGGCCCATTAAACTTGAATTCTTTTCTGCACAGTGGCACAACTTCAGCAAGAAGAGTAGAGTGTGCTTCCTACCCAATCCCTGCAGAGCCAATTTGTAATCTAAAGATTAAGGTAGTTTCCTTTGGGAGGTGGTTTTGAACATACTGAGGCTGGAGAGAGCCTAAAATCCTTAGCTCCCATTTCTTGGATGAGGGTCTAACCACAAGGCAATTTTACAAGAGGGGTGTGATCACACCACTGCTTGTCTTGGTATGTTTTCCTGGAAAAGCATGACATCCATATTGTAACTCCACCCAAAACCTCAGTCTACCACCCCATGGCCCTCGGAGAGATAGTGGTTCAGAGCAGCTTGAAAATACTGCAGACAATACAGCAACGTGTCTCCCAATAACCCATTCATTATGAAAATGGGTTAAAACACATTTGCCCAGACATGTCAAGTTAAATTTACAATAAGTGAGCTTTAAAAAAGAAAAAGAAAAACAGAGCCCCAACTTAAAGGCTCTTATCTCAAGACTGCATGGGGTTGGAATCTAGAAATGGGAGATTTATACCAGAAAACCTTCATGGCACATGAAAGCACATTGTATAGAAGGTGAAATTCTGCCCATGTTCAAACTAATGAGAATTTAAACATTTACTTCATTGGGCCAAGATTTCATCCACAGTCTTTAATTTATAGTAGACAGCAAAAGCTTTGGTAACTACTTTGTATAGGAAGGACTATAACATTGTAAGTCAATGTAAACAGTGGAAAACTTTATATGCTGCCTATCAACAGCAAATGTCAATGGAAGAGCATCAGTAATAAATGTCATGGTGTGCTCTAATTACCTCCTACAGCTCTTCTCCTTTAGGGTAGATGTTCTTTCCACTGAGGTCATGATGTGGTATGTATTAATTAAATCTTTTCAGTGTTCTCTCTGTTGTTTCTTGGAGGCAACTAAAATAATGTGCAAAATAAGGGTTTTTCTTAAAAGAAAAGAACACATCCCAGAGCAAAGCAATATCTTAAGCTTTTGAAATGTATATCATCTATTATTAAAACAACAAAATGAGTGGTTGCTGCTTTAGCTGGGTTTTCTGCCCTTTTAATAGCATGTTTTAAAACCAAATAAAGAATAGAAATAAGCATCAGAAATAGGGCTCACGCATGAAAGCACAAATGCAATTGTTTAGTAAATATGTGTTTCTATTATAATTCTGGCCCTGCCAGTATAAATGACTTGAAAGGAGACTTCTCCTCAGTAACCACTGGCAGGGAATGCATCTTCAGGCACATTTTTGCCCTTTACATCAAGAGATTTCATTGCATTCATAGAAGCCACAGAGAGTTTGTTCCAGTTGAAGGCTCACTGGAAATGGGCAATTTCCCATTGACATTGGTACTCTTTGCATCAGATCTCTGTTTAACACTCTTACATCTGTGAGCAAACAATTGCAAAATTCACTGGGCCAAGAAGAGACAGAAAGTATGTGACCCTGGTATCCCATGATGAGAACACACCCCCAGGGAACTAGAAGCCTGGGTTTCAATGCCAGCTGCCATCGGTGTGTTTTTATTTTAGCTAAAAGACTGTTTAATTCAAAATACAAAACAAGTCTTTATCTTTATCTAGTTTGTAATTTGGGCTATTAATTTAAATTTGAGCTATTTAATATACAGTTACCAGAGGGGTTCATCCATTTGTGGTTACAATAGATATCATCATTGAATTAAGGACCCCTGAGACTTGCACAAGACATTGATAGAGCATAGCATTTATTTAAAAGGCTAAGCAAAATAACCCAACTGTGATCTAGTAAAGGAAGTGAAGTAGAAGTACAAAATGAATAGCATTCTTGCTACCCACACACCTTTGAGGAAAAGGGATTTGTGCAGGTGAGAGAATAAATAATTTCAGCTGATATTCTGTTCTTCCTCACTTGGGGCTTCCAAGACTATAAATACACATCTTTGAAACAGGACCAGCTGTGAATCCAGGATACATCCTGGTACAGCTGATCTGCTTTAGTGATGTTACAGAAGTCACCAGGGCAGTTGTCCTGCAAGGTCAGAGCCCTGCCATTCCCAGGGCTTTAGAGGAGAAATTCTGTGGGACAATGGCTTTTGGTGCCTGCCAGGGAATTTCTGGTGTTCATCTCTATGGGTTCCCCTGCACCTTGCATAGGTGCCCCCAAGTCAAAGCATGGCAGCTTGGATATGCACATCCCAGAAATCTCCATGTAGGGGAATTCTTGGGTATGCATATGCAAACCTGAAGCTATGGGAGCACCTGTCTCTGAAGGCTAGAGAGCAGGGGAAGTGCCATGCTGCCCAGTCTCCTGCCATAAGCAAATAGACTTTGACTGTGAAAAGGTGGCATGGACTATTCATAGAAATTGTCACACACAAATTTGGGCATATGTGATGCAACAGAGTGCTATGACATTTGCTTGTTCAGCTTTTGTGTTGCATAACGTTTTTATGGCAGCACAAAAGTGGTATCTTTTTGTAGCCTATGAAAGCCTTTCATACACCCTCTACAACAGGGGTTGTCAGCTGGGGTACATGTACCCCCAGAGGTACTTGAGAAGGTCCTAAGGGGTATGCGCAAGTGGGCGAGAATGGAGCACCACAGTGCACCATCCCATGCTGCCACACAGGCACCACCCACCTGGCTGGATGCGGGGGGCAGGGGAAGCTCGCATGCAACATCTGCTGCCACTCCACATCTGGTCATGCACCACCCCCTCCCCCTGCTCTGCATCTGGCCACCGGGGGTACACTGCTCTGCATCTGGTCACTGGCAGTTCACTGATCCAAAATGTTTGAAAACCCCTGCTCTACAACATGGATGTTATTTATGCAAAATTTTGCTCATTTTAATAGCTTTTCAGAGATTGTAGGGTTTTGGATACACATATAATTTCTAAGATCTTTTTTAATTAACACTTTTGTCATATTAAAATTGTCTCATGGCTAAATTAAGTGGAGTTAGATTGTGGCTAGAACTTTGCAACAATTAATACTTTTACTTCCTTAAGAATTTCCCTGAATTAAGGGAAACCCCTATTCTGTGAAGTTTACCGTGCCATCCTACCCACTTGTTTATTATTTTCTATTTTGTCCTATGATTACAGGTTAAATAAAGATTGTTTACAGGGCATAAGCCCATGGCTTGTTCATGCCAAGCTCTTCATTCACAGGCTTTTTCTCCTGTTAGTTTCCTACTTGTGTTACAGCTACATCATTTCCTGCAGTTATATGCTATAGGTCTTAGAAACAGAGACTGGAAAAAAGGACTTGCATTTTTTTCAGATGAGTGCCCTGATCACAGGACTATGGGGTCATGTTCTTCAAGTTTTTTCTTCCCAGTGGCACAGTGTATGCCCCCAACCACATTAAACTTTAGCCCAGTGATTTTAAACCTTCTTTCATTTGCAGGCCACTAAAAAAAAAATGAATGGAGGTGCAGACCCCTTTGAATTGTAAGTGTGGGTATTCATATACATTTCATTTATTATATTTATCTTTTGCAGACCCTTTAGACATAGTCTTCAGATCCCCAGAGGTCTGCAGATGACAAGTTAAAAAGCACTACTATAGGCTGATAGTTTTGGCACTGTTACACATGCACACCTTAAGCTGAGGAAGTACTTGAACCCAGGCATTCTCTCTGGTTGAATCCTCTAATCACATAGTTATTACATAAAAAATGAGCAGCAATATTCCATATTACTTTCTGGTGGGCATATTTTAAAAGTAAAGAGTGAGCTGATCACCCTTGCCCAATGATATGAATTGAATGCCTGCCTAATTCCAAAAATAGTTTTTTTGCTGGGAATCCCAGTCTTACACACAGAATGGCAGACTGGTGCCTATATTGCGGAGAGCTGTGGAATTTCAGACACATGCTCTTCTTTGGTGTTTGCTATTGGCTGCTTAGGTGATCCATCATTCAATGTACTGGTTGTTATGAACCCTGCTCTGCATGCCTTAGTTTTCAGTGCATTGTATAGAAAACTTGAATAACTAATTCCAGGAATCTCTATGGACATGGGGCATTGCAGCTTTCTGTCAATGCAAATTTTTTCCCCGAGTACCATGGATTATGCTATAGCCTGTGAAAAAAACAGCCATTCCTCAAACATTCATGGAGATAAAGCACTTTGTGGGTAAGAGGACATGAATAATAGCTACTGAGCAAAATAGTCATGGTCAGTCCAAGTTAACTATTCTGCAGTCCAATGATAGTTCAAGAATGCATTTGCAGTGTTTGATCTGCCATGTTTATGCTTAAATAAATGAGTATTTTCATATATTTGTCCCAAATTTAGTTCTCTTTTATATCAATACTTACAAATCAATCTCACACTCAATAACCATACATATTCATTGTAAAATATGGCTTTTATACAGCCCATAAGTATACCAGAGGGTTATCATTTACTTCATTATTTTTCACATAAACACATGTTGATACATATCTCCAGGAGCTCAGAGTTCATTTAAGCACCAAGTAAAATAACTGAAACTCCAAATTTCTTTGGAAGATCTGGCTTCTTAAAGTGCTTCAATGACTGTGACTGGGTGGTGGGTTGTTTTGTTATTGGTGCTGATGGTGGTGGTGATCTGTTCTTTATTTAGTTGTAACATGTCTTTATCTCCCATCTTGCATAAACCTATGTCTTACATCAAATTTGGAAAATTACTCCTGTCATTTTTGCTGCTATCATTACTAAGTATTAATCATACATTTGCTTCTACTGAAGAATGTCTAGTGTATGGAGAAGTCCCTCTCTGTAGGGTGGACATAGCTTACCTGTCATCTCATCCTAGTTTTACCCTCCTTTGAACGAAAGAACAAGTTCTTAGACCTTTATTCTAAAAAATGTTAAAAATAGATTTTTAAAAACTACCTCACAAGGGGCAGGACATCTGAAATTGGTCTTCATTATGTTGCCAAGTGTCCACATTCAAGAGAGATGCATCTGGACAAAGAAGTGGAAGAGATAAAGGACATTCTTGGAACTGACCCCTGCAACTCATCATGGTCTTCATCTTGCCTAGACCCAAAAGGCTCCACTTGGCTGGGAGCAGTCAAGAAATATTTTCTCCTCCACCTCCTTGTCACACAAAGGGCAGCCAGGCCTAAGTGGTAGATGAAGGTACTGATTATCAGGGCCCCATGTATCAGCCACCACTGGAGGTTGCTGGTCTTCATTTTGATGGTAAGCTTGTATAGGGTATGCCAGGGTAGTTAGGCATGCTCTGGCACTACTGTTTCTGGTGCCTTTTCTAGGTCATTTCAGGGCAGGGAGGCAAATATTATGGTGTGGCTTGCACCATGACTCTCTATGTGTACAGTACTTTCCCAGATAAACTCTTGAAGTAAATGCTGCCTCTTCTGTTGTTAAGCACAGTGATGGCCAACAGTGTGCCAGGCCCACCACTCTTATTGCTGCCCATGGATGGGAAGACAAGCAGTAACAGTGATGAAATATCCAGAGCTCCCATTAGGGAGAGCTCATCACTCACAGGTCCTCCAGGACTTCACAGTGGTCTTCACTTCAGCAAAGAGGTGAGAATCAAAGCAGATGAAATGCAGGCCCATCTGGGTGGTCAGGGCCTCAAGCAGGAGAGAACTGGACCAGGCTGGGTCCAGGGATGAAGCACCTTAATGGTATGTGACTAGACAAAGGAGGAAATGAGGCTTCCAGAGGTTAGGCTCTGTTCCCTCCACTGCAAGGTCAGGATATGGACCAGAGGCTTCTCTAGCTGTTCTGGAAATCTCAGGCACCTGGCCTGGGGTCTCAAGTGGAAGGAGACCTTTCAGGTCTGGGAAGGGTTGTGGTAGAAAATGGGAAAGCATCACACCTGAGGCAATTAGGATCCAGAAGGAATAGCCAGAAAAGGGCTTGTAGGCAAAAGGGGTAGCTACACTGCTCAGCTCACCAGGTCAGTAAGGCCCTGTGCCTGAAGTGGGTAGGTAGAAGATGGTCTGCTGGAGTCAGCCGTGTCTATCCTGGAAGTTTATGAGCAGCTTCTGGAGCTTTTTGAGAAGTGTCAGTCCAGGTTGAGTCTAGGATGGCACACCTGTGACACAAAGCAGAAGCTTTCAAATTACTAATGTGATTAGGGCCTGCCTATGGTAGAAAAGGTAGGGCAGGCACTAATGCCATCACTGTTGTTAGGGATATAGGTTGTAGCCATATTGGTATACAGGCAAAATGAATCAGAACTTGTGGTAAAGGTAATGTCTTTTATTAGACCAACTAGATACTTGCAAAAAATATATTTATTTGCAAGCTTTTGGGCGCACACATGCTTCTTCAGGCATAGGAGAATGCAGCTTGTAAAATTTCTTCTAGGTAGAAATGAAAATTAATTTTCTATTGTATTCTGTTCATTGGTAGTTGTCTGATGGCATGAAACAACATAACCAGAAGGAAACATCATTCTAATAATTCAACAACCCACATGCCATCAGACAACTTTGAGGTAAATAGACCGCTCTTTTATCTGAGCCTAATTAGCACAAAATGAACTTTTCCAACCAGAAGATTTTACAACACCTTCAGCTCTCCTCTTAAATATGAATTTTCATTTCTACCTAGAAGAGATTTTACAATCTTTGCATTCTTCTATGCCTGAAGAAGGGTAAGTATGCCTGAAAGCTTGCAAATAAAGGTTTGGGTTTTTTTTTCAAATATCTAGTTGGTCTAATAAAATGATAATCTCTACCACAAGTTCTGATTACTTTTACCACTGTAATTATGCCTTGACCTCCTCAATGAGGCCCTCCCAAATCTGGGATAGACTGGCTGCTGGACTCAGAAAAATAATGAGGCTTTGAAGCTATCATGACACCAAGAAGCTCTCAATGTAGGTTTGAGGGGTGAGCATTAGCCTAGGTGGTCAGCAAGAGTGAGTGACTTCTGGTTCAGTTGATACAATCTCAGAAGAGTGCTGGGGCATTGGTAGTCCATGAGGGACTGGATGTTTCCATTATTGCTCACAAAAACAGTCACATCATCGGCATACCCTATCACCTTGATTGGGGGTCCAGTGGCTCAGTTTGAGCTCAATAGGAGGCTTATGCCTGCTAAGTGATACCACAGTGTGTGGAGCAATGGCTCAATATGTAGAGTGCACAGCATTCCAGAGCCAGTGTATCATTGTCTGGCACTTGCACTGGCACTAGCACTGACAGACAGGAATTCGTCCTCAAGGCACTCCTGGAAGATGCAAGCTGAGAAGGAATCATAATGTTATATACAATTCCACAGGCAATTTATCAAGGCCTAGCACTTTTCTCATGCTAAAGACCTCAACAGCAGCAATCAGCTCTGCTAGAGGTAATTATTGCTCTAAGTTCTTGGCTTCCAACATAGGTGTTGAACGCAGGTGTTGAATAGCTCTAGAAACTAATGGTGTATCCTGGCAGGGTTAGTGAACACCTGGCCTTAAAGTGGTCAATGATCTTCTGTTCTGAATGACTCTTATCTAGGGCTAAGAAGAACTGGGTTGATGTGTCAATCTCTGAAAGTTCTTGTAAGTGGGCTCTGAGCATCCCTTAAAGCTGTCTCAAGCTCCAGTATGTCTACAGTGACCATAAGGAAATCTGGGACAACCAGAAGTTCCAGGATATTGCCATCCCATCATCCCTCCCCTCCCCACCCCCCCACCCCCAATCAGGTGCAGGCAGTGGCAGAGGCTGGTGGGTAGGGGTACAGGTGCAGTCCAGTGGGGAGAAGGAGCTGCCTGGTGCACCATGCTGCTCTACCTCCCCACCAGACCGTGCCCCACGCCCAGGATTCTTGTTTAATTTCCCCCAACTGGCCAGGATGGCTTTTGAAATCCAGGACTCTCCACCCATACTGGGACATATGGTCACCCTAAGTATGTCCTTTTCAAATTCCTCAGTCTCTGCCTAACCAGAACAGTGACTCCTGCATTGGCACTGGCCAAACTGAAGAAGGCCTTTCCTGACCAGGTGGTGAGCCAGTCTGCTTGGTTGACCCCTTCTGCATGTGTCTTCTTGAAAAAATGTGAAATACAATCTCTTCTGATTTGGGTAATCAAAGAGAGCTGCTTGGTTTCTAGAGTCCCTGCATCCATTCACATTGAGTGAGGGAATGAGGGAGTAAGTCTTAGGAACCAGTGCATGGGCAGTTGTAGATGATCACCTAATAGACAGGCAAAGTGCAGGAGCTAGATTCCCAGGAAGCAAGGAGTCATGATCAGAGCCAGAATCAGAAGCCAAAGTCAGAATATGCCAGGAGTCAAAACTAGAATCAGGAGCCAAAACCAGTCAGGATATGCTAGAAGACAGGGCCAGAAGTAGGAGTAAAGAATCAAAACCAGAGTTCTGATAAGAGAAAGCAAGGAAACACTTGGTCATGAGCAGGTACCTTAGTCTTTTCCTAGACAGACTACCACAATCTGGGTCTAGCTTTTAAAGACTCAAGTGGGTGAAACCTGTTGCTTGTGGTCTCAGGGGACTGGCTGCCCTAATTGCCTCATTGGGAAGTAGGGTAGATATGCACTTCTATAGACTAACTAAACAATATAGAGAGAGAGAGAGAACACAAGCTTTCATGAACCCAAGTTAATTTCATCGGATGCTGTGAAAGGATATGCAGAAAGCAGAGTGTAAGAAGGAAAGTAATATCAGTCCAAACAGTCCTGCTCTCTTGCAGTGGAGGTTGGCTACTGAATAACTTTACCTGACTCACAATAGCATTAGCATAAATTCTGATCTAATGGGGATCTGCTGGTTGAGTGCCAAGCAATTAGAGTAAGCAATGTTTAACCAAGTGTTATGCAAGTGAGATTTTTTTCTCTATCCTGTCATGTAGTTGATGTGAGGTCAACTTTAAAGATTAAATAAAAGAAGAATGCAGTGGATACTATTGATTCTATCCTTGTTCGTTAATTTGATAGATCTTTTTGCTTTCATTTTGAAAAGGACCAGAAACCAATCCCTGACTGAGAACTGATTTGAGATCAGTATAATAGGGTAAATCTGAACCTCTGAATTTTGGGAATGGTTGAATGCTAGGCATTAGATTCTGGCTGGTTTGAATTACGAATTTTTATTGCAATAGAGAGTTTCTGATCCATGGTTTTTGAGGTAGTCCTATTTCTATGCTTCAAATGCATCTAAAACGTGTACAGGTCTGAATTATGTGCCCTTAAATACAAAATTTTATAGGATAAAGATAAGGATCTGTAAACCTGAGCAAACCTCCCTTGATGTCCCTTAAAGCTTGAGAAGGCTTCTTACTGCCTTATCCTTTCTCTCTCTCTTATATATGCATCTATCTAATGGTCAAAAACAGGTGCCCAGAGGTCACAAACACCTTGGGCATCCCAAATTTCTAAATGGAAAGGGTTCCAGCTAGACCCTGGATAAACTAGAGTGGGGTTCTTAAAATGGTGGTAGCAGAGAAAAAACTGAAAAACTTTGCTGTACATTAGGACTACGCTACAGCTTTGTCATCATCCACTTCCATCAGCTATCTGGGGATTGTCAGTGTAATTCTATACTAGAAATAAGATAATGAAATCTTATAGGCTGGATAAAAATGGTATGTTATGCTCTTCACATCAAAATGCTTTCTTCATGAGTCTCAGCAGCTATGTAATAGACCCTATGTAATAGACCCTGCAATCAGAGTTGTAGAAATATTACTTGATATATTATGCCATTAATTAAATTCTTGCCTGATGACTTCAAAAGTACATGCAGGCTGGGAACAATTATTTTAACTATATAAAATAAATGTTCTTACCTCTAAATTTGTTTTTACTCCTGTACTTATAAATGCCTACATATAGACATTATCATCATTCTCTGAGCATGTTATCTTTAGCCACTAACAATATAAAGATCTTTTTTCAGTCACTGATGTTGCAGCTGTCCAAAGACATCTTCTGTTCTTTGCTCCACTGCACATCCTTAGGTTGAGGCAAATGGTATTGTTAAGATCATGACTTAGGGAGGTTATTTTCATTTCAGCATTAAAAAACATGAAGCTACTTTGTGAAGAGACATTTTTAGAAGGTCACTAAGCATAAACAACATCTCAAAGGTTCTCAAACAGTGATCTTTGACATCAGATGGCATCTTTGACACCACAGAAAGCTATACAACAAGCACAGTGTGGTATCTTGACCTTTCCTCCTGATGGCTCTGTCATGACATTGCATCATCTTGAGTGAGAATCATCACACATTGATGCAACATCACAGGGGCAGATGCTGCATTTTAAGGTCAAACGGTCAAGCTGTATTCTACCCCTGGTTCTCTGACTGAGAATAAAGTTATTATGCAATAAGTTCATGTTCTTCCTTCCTGAGCTTCACCAGCATTTTTCCTTCTCCTACAAAAATGGGGAAAGCAGCTTTTGGTGAAGTCCCATACAGTTGGTTTTACTTTTTCACCTCTTTCTATGGTTGAAGTCACTATATTTATGTTTTTTTCCAATTGACTGGCCCCATTTAATATCAAAGTGAAAGCAAAAATACAATAAGGGCAATGATGCATATCACAATCCTGGGGGTTGATCCCAGTGCTCCAAGATCTCTCTCCAAACTGGATTTCATTATAAAAATACTCCTGTCTGGGACAAAATCACAATCTAAACCTTTCCAGCTTAGTTGGGGGGACTGGGGGGGGGCGTGTTCCATCAGCTTTAAGTTTCCCTAGAATTGCAAAAAGGATGGGTTGGTTGTTTAGATGGAAATGAAATTCTTGCCATTGTCAGCTGCCCTGAAATCACTCTTACCCTGAAGCAATTTGGGAAGTATAAAACAGAAATAAATGTAAAGTGTATTGCATAGGCTAGATAGTATTAACAAAAACAAACAAAAACCTGTTAGGTTTGGGGACAAATATGCTAATATAAAACAAAAATATCTCAACCTGTTTCCTAACTTAAATCACCTTTTTAGTAAGTTCTGTCAGTGTTTCCAGCAGCTAGAATTCCTGCCAGGTCTTCTCAGATTGTTACTTGCTTTCTTTGCTGAAGACTAGAATCTTCACCTAAGACAGGGATTCCTAGACAACTTTCATCACCAAAAGCCCTCTCTTAAATCCCATACCTTTATCTTTATTTTCCCATCTTTACTTCTCTGCTGAATTCTCAGGGTCCATGTATATTTTGGCAGATGATTTCCTTCCCCCAGGAAGATAAACCCCTAATGATATTTCTCTCAGCTATTCTTTATTCTGTTCAAGAGGGAGATAGACATCCATCTCTGAATGTGATTTCCCTCTCACTTTGAGCTGACAGGGAAGCCTGAGTGTCTCCATTAGTATTATGCATCAGATGTTACTTGCTTTAGAAATGCACTCAGTCATCATTTGGGCACTATGAGAATTGTTTCCCTTTAAAATGTATCCATACATAGTATGCCACTCCCTGTGCTGCAGCAGAAGATAGAGCAGCATAGCATCTTAGGGCACAGCCAGATCAGTGTGGAAGTTTGCTTCCCCAGGAACAAGTAGCAGCAGCACACATTGTGCCACTGCTATATGTCCCTAGGGAACTCTCATGCCACGCGCACACTGGTGTGTGGCAGGTTACCCCAGGTGGGATAGGAGAGGCTGGGGGCAGCAACTGTGCTGGAGCATGCCCAGGGCAGAAATATGTGCTGCTGTTATTTGTCCCAGGGGGAACACATTC
>NW_005842093.1:366001-366696 GCF_000455745.1 Alligator sinensis | reverse complement strand
TTCCTGCTCATGGGGATGCATCCAGACAAGTGTGGTATGTTTCTTGTGAGGTGCTATGTACAGTATGTTTCTCGTGAGGTGCAGTGAGGTATGTGGTGCGGCCAGAATGTTTATGGTGCCACATTCTGCACATGCAGATGTTCTCTGCAAGGGTGTGATGCCCGTGTGTGCACTGCTCCACTTTTTTGACCCCTGGATACCCTGTGGTCAAAAAAATCCACAGGAAAAAACAAAACAAAACAAAACAGAGCAGCGCGCACAGAGGCAGCACACACTGCTCAAAAGTGGAGCCAGGCCACCCAGAGCCACACTGCAGCTGCCAACCTGGCTCCATGCAGTGGAATTAAATTCACTATCTAGCGAAGGTGGGTAAACTAACCAGTAGGGCTGAAGTGCTAAACGTCAGAAAGGCTAACTTCATTGTGCTCAAGAGATTAGTTAGTGAGGCATTAAAGCTCAAGAGCATTGGTGAAACGGGGGTCCAGGTAGGGTGGCCGTTGTGCATAAAAGGGGGCAAAGGGGCCAAGAAGCCCTCTTGACTGAACAAGGAAGTTCAGGAAAGCCTAAGGGCAAAGAAAGAGGTATACAGGCTGTAGAAATGGGGTAGTTACAAGCTCCATCCGAGGGTGCTGAAGGCACTGGCCGACATCATTGCAGAGCCACTGGCGGGGACAGTTTGGAAGCACTCGGGTGCT
>NW_005842093.1:343968-365974 GCF_000455745.1 Alligator sinensis | reverse complement strand
GGCCAAGTCCCGGAGGACTGGAAAAGGGCCAATGTGGTCCCCATTTTCAAAAAAGGAAGGAAGGAGGACCCGGGCAACTATAGGCCAGTCAGTCTCACCTCCATCCTTGGCAAAGTCTTTGAAAAAATTATCAAGGCTCACATTTGTGAGAGCCTGGCAGGACAAATTATGCTGAGGGGAAACCAGTACGGGTTCGTGGCAGGCAGATCGTGCCTGACCAATCTAGTCTCTTTTTATAGGGGTCGCACCCAGAGAGTGGTGGTGGACGGGTTGATATCGACCTGGAAAGATGTAGGCAGCAGAGTCCTACAAGGTTCAGTCCTTGGACTGGTGTTATTCAATGTCTTGATCGGTGACTTGGACGAAGGCGTAGCGAGCACCCTGTCCAAGTTCACAGATGTTACCAAATTATGGGACAAAGTTAACATACCAGAGGGTAGGGAGTGGATCCAGGCAGATCTGGACAGGTTGGAAAAATGGGCAGAATGAAATAGGATTCAGTTCAACAAAGACAAGTGCAAAGTGCTGCACCTGGGCAAAAAGAACCACCAACACACTTACAGGCTGGGGGATGACCTTCTCAGCAGCACAGCAGTGGAAAGAGATCTTGGAGTCATAGTTGACTCCAAGATGAACATAAGTTGTCAATGTGACAAAGTGATCAACAAGGCTAACCGCACTTTATCATGCACTAGGAGATGCATGACGAACAGGTCCAGGGTGCTTCCCCTCTATGTGGCACTGGTCAGACTGCAGTTGGAGTACTGAATCCAGTTTTGGGTGCCGCACTTCAAAAAAACCGCGGAGAATCTTGAGAGGGTCTGAAGGAGGGTCACTCGTATGGTCAGAGGCCTGCAGGCAGGGCCCTATGAGGTGAGGCTGAGGGACCTAGATCTCTTCAGCCTTTGCAAGAGAAGGCTGAGTGGTGATCTTGTGGCTGCCTATAAATTCATCAGGGGAGGGCAGCAGGGAATAGGAGATGCTCTATTTATTAGGGCACCCCCTGGAGTAACTAGGAATAATGGCCACAAATTGGTGGAGAGCAGATTTAGGTTGGACATTAGAAAGAACTTCGTCACAGTAAGCATTGCCAGAATCTGGAATGGGCTTCCAGGGGAGGTGGTGCTCTCCCCTACCTTGGGGGTCTTTAAGAGGAGACTGGACAAGTACCTAGCTGGGGTCATCTGACCCCAGCACTCTTTCTGCCCAGGGCAGGGGGTTGGACTCAATGACCTACCGAGGTCCCTTCCGACCCTAACATCTATGAATCTATGAATCTATGAGGAGTATACCTCCCTGGTTCACACTTGCAAGGAATCAATTAGGAAGGCCAAAGCAGGATTACAATTTAGGCTGGCAACAAAAATTAAGGACAACAAAAAGTCCTTCAGGTATATAGGAAGCAAAAGGAAGGCGCAGGATAGCATAGGACCCCTACAGGACAAACTAGGGCAATTGGTGACAGAGAGCGGGGACAAAGCTGATCTCTTCAATGAGTTCTTTGCATGTGTATTCCTAGACACAGACCAAGACAAATCTCCCAATTGGATCCTAGATAGACACAGGAGGGATACCAGCCCATCAACTGTTAATGCAGACTTAGTGAAGGGGTACTTGGAGGGGCTGAATGTGTTCAGATCAGCAGGCCTGGATGAACTTCATCCAAGGGTGCTGAAGGAATTGGCCAGTGTCATAGCAGAGCCACTTGCATGGCTGTTCAAGCACTCATGGTGTTCCGGTCAGGTCCCAGAGGACTGGAAAAGTGCCAACGTGGTTCCTGTATTCAAGGAGGAGGGACGAACCAGGAAACTGTAGGCCAGTTAGTCTCACCTGTATCCTTGGCAAAACTCTGGAAAAAGTCATTAAGGATCACATTTGTGGGAGCCCAGCAGGGGAAATAATGCTGAAAGGAAATCAGCACAGGTTTATTCTAGGTAGATCCTGCCTGACTAACCTTGTTTATTTTTATGACCAGGTCACAAAATGCTTAGACGCAGGAATCGAGGTAGATGTCATCTACCTTTAAGAAGGTCGTTGACAAGGTATTGCATTTTGTTCTTGTAAATAAACTGACAGGCTGTGATGTAGATCATGGTTAGGTGGGTGGCAAATTGGCTTAGGGGTTGCACCCAGACAGTGGTGGTAGATGGGTCGATATTGGCCTGAAAAGATGTGGGCAGTGGAGTCCCTCAAGGCTCAGTCCTTGGACCAGTGCTATTCGATGTCTGCGTCAGTGACTTGGACAAGGGCGTAGAGAGCACCCTGTCCAAATTCACAGATGATACCAGATTATGGGGCAAAGTTAACACAGCAGAGGGTAGGGAACGGATCCAGGCAGATCTGGATAGGTTGGAAAAATGGGCAGAATGAAATAGGATGCAGTTCAACAAAGACAAGTGCAAAGTGCTGCACCTGGGCAAAAAGAACCACCAACACACTTACAGGCTGGGGGTAACTTGCCATGCACCAAAGCACGCATGGCACAGGTGTTCCCCAGGGACAAGTATCAGCAGCACAAGGTGCTCCACAGCTACTTGTCCCCAGGGAACCAGTTGTCCACACCATGTGTGGACACAACCTCAGAGTCTCACCTCCATCCTGCCTGATAAATATGCATGTCAAAAGTTCTTTTGTATGTGGATATGTATTGTCTACTGAGGAATGTTTCTGACACCTGATCTAGCAATACACCTATTCACCATCTTTGGACTAAATCAGATTTCACAGCTGCAAAGATACATTCATACCAAATAACATTCAGTGATAGAAGTTATAATTTAGAGATATTTCCTTACTTGGAAGGTTATATAAATTAGGAATTGGGAGACAGTCTTTCAGTTAAGTTGGTTAGTTAAAACCAGACAGATTCTGAAGAGGTTGCCTACTGCTTCACAATTCAAGTTTTTATTTATTTCTAATTCACATACACCTGTGTTTATTGAACCCATTGATCACTACATTGTGTCAGAAGTGGTGAATAATAATAATTAAAAAAAAAAGAATTTAAGATCCAAACTGAAACAGAAGTTGTGAACTGAGAACAAGTGGAACAATGCAGCCCGTTGGAAAGACAAAGGCTTTTGTAAGTATTAATCCTGTAGAGTTATAGTATAAGTAAAACAACAGTTAGTCATGGAAGTTGTGCAACCTCTACCTGCCCTTCTGATATCAGACAATTCAGCAGAAAACTGAAGGGAATTTAGACCAGGGTTGAGTGGTACCTAATTGCTGCAGGGACAGAAGAGAGAAATGACAAAGTCAAATCCTCAATATTCTTTTAGATTGTGGAGGAGGAAGCCATGGCTGTTTATAATAATTTTTCCTTTGCAGACTGCCAAAACATGCAGTTCACTGCAATACTGTCACATTTGAGGAGTAGTGGAAGGCCAAAAAGGAATGATACCCCTGAAAGACAGAGATTTCTTATATGCAAACAAACAACAAAACAAAGTATAGAACAATATGTTACTGAACTGAAGAGAATAAGAACTTTGCTTTTAAGAACTTGACACAATTTCTGATTAGAGATAAGATTACTTGTGACACTGCATTCATCATTGTTGGCAGTGGCAGTGGCAGTCCTTCCACATGATGATGATGGTCTTCCAGTAAATCGGAAAGTCATCAGTGAGTCCAGAAATGACTGAGGAGGTCAATTTGAGATCTGCCTGTTTGACTGAAGAGTTGGCAAATAATTCCAGAAGGAAGGAGTAGATCCTTGTGATGTTCGGTCACAGCTATTTCTCTTTGTCTCTCATGTATTGAGCTCAATCATGAGACAAGTTTGCTCAAAATGATCAATGCCTTGTAATACATCAGAGTAGCACTGGGGGTGATTCAGGGCTTGAGTCTCTCAGATATTGACATTAATATCGCATCTCTTCTGACTGGCCTTCCATGTGTCCTTGAATCTCTTCTTTTGCCCAACTCTAGATCAGTGACCATCAGTAAGTGGGAAGTATAGGATCTGTTTTGAGAGCCATCTGTTAGGCAACCTTATGACATACCCTATCTAATGGAGCTGGTGGTTGCTAGGGCTGTGCGAGTCTTCAGATCCTGCTTTGGATCCAGTGTCACTTTGGATGCTTCAGCATCCAAAGCAGCATGCCCGGATCGAAGCGTGGGCTCAGGCAAGCTATCCAAAGTGGGTCGGAGTGTCCGAAGTGCTTCAGATCCACTTCGGATACTTCAGATGCTTCAGACGCCTTGATTGACAGTTAGAAGAGGGAGAGGGAGCAGGAGAGAGAGGGAGAGTGGGTGGGGAGGCGGAGGGGGAGCGGGAGGGAAGACTGACATCTGTAGGTGGCCAGTGAGAAGGATTCCTTCCTGGCTGCCTTTCCAATGGCAGCGTCTGTGGGGTGGGACTAGAAACAGCATAAAATCCTGTGTTTGGAGGCATTCTGTGCCTTTTCCCAGCTTGTTCCCTATCAGCAACTGTGTGACAGAGGAATGCTCAGACTGCTGCATAGTGGCTTGCTAGCTCGGTACTAGTTGAACTTGCCTGCTCCTTTTTCTGTTACAAAGGAGTGGGTAGGATTTAGCTTAGCTTAGCTTAGTTTAGCTATTCTATTAATTTATTATTAATATTACTATTCAATTTATTTCTTTGAATTTATATTTGCTCTTTTTTTTGTGGAAACTTTGAAAAAAGAAAGCTGTGTTTTCCCTGCCAGTGTGATCGATCACTGTGCAGGTAGGCACAGATTCCTTGCATGCATACACACACACACATATACAGACAGAGACAATATAGAGAAAAATCAGATATTCATAGCAGAAGACAGACAAACAGACAGCACACAATTTTTATATAACCCTTAACACTGAAGCAAACAATCAAAAAAGAGGCCAGTGCACGCACGCAACAAAGAGAATAAAATGCACAATACAAAAGGATTTACACACACACACACACCCCTTTTGTAGCACAGGACAGATCAATATGAAGCATGCTGGAAAGGCGGGTGCCATGTCTTCTGGAAGGGGAGGGAAAGGGGGTAGGGGGAGAGATAGAGCTGCAAGCCCCCCCCCAACCACAGACTCATTCTATTTCCAAGCAGCCATGACATCAGTGCTGCCAGTCGAAGCCAGGAGGTGGTAGCAGTGTCTGCACCTAACATCCCTGCACCTGAGCCACCTCCACTCAGTCCAGAAGTGGGCTCCAGCAGTGGAATCACTGTCTCCTCCACCCCAATTTCAGCTATTAGCATGAGCCTCCCAGTGCCAGAGAAGGAGCTGGAGCTGGAACCAGGGATGCTGAGCATGCTGGCTCAAGCAATTCTGGGGACTGAGAGGGAATCAGAGTTTGTGCTCCACACCCCTCAAGTTTCCCCCAGACCCAGGTCTCCTCCAGAAAGCAGCACCTCGGAGGAGGCTGAGGTTGTGGAGGCAAGTGGCTCAGCTGAGGGAGCTCCTCCTGCTGTTGAGCCTCAACCTGCTGAGAAAGGGGAAAAGGTAGGATCCTCACCCTGAACCCAGAAGCGGGGGAGTAGTGTAGGGTGGGATCATTTGAGGTGGCAGATGATCCCAAGTTTGCCATCTGCCAGTACTGCCGAAGGTAAAAGAGCTGCGGCAAGGATGTGAGACACTTTTCCACCATGGTGATGCTGCTGCATCTGAGGAGGCAGCACCGCCTTGCCCTTCTTCCTGCTCAGCCTGGCACCAGTGTGAGTGTGCCGAAAGGGAAGTCCCCCACTCACTCCAAACCCCCTTCCCCCCAAAGCAGAGGCAGGCCACCCTGGACCAGTGGGGGAAAGGTAGACAGAAAAGGGGGCATGTTCCCAAGGCAAGAGAGATCATCCAGAGCATTGGGGAGATGCTTGCTTTGGATAGCTAGCCCTTCTCCCTAGTTGAGCGGCCAGGGTTCAGGTGGTTCGTAGCACTTCTGGCCCAATTTTACAAAGTGCCTGCATGCACCACCTTTAGCAGGGCGGTGGTGCCTTCCCTGTATGAGGCATGCAAGGAGTACTTGAGGGAGGAGCTGCGCAAGGCAGGGCCACAGGTAGCCTTGCACTACACCTCCGACACCTGGAGCAGCTGGGGTGGCGATCACACCTACCTCTCCTTCACAAGGCACTGGTGCAATCAGTCAGGCCGTTGGTGGGCTCTACTGCTAGCCGAGGTACTGGATGAGTCCCACACAGCAAGGGAGATCTTGGGAACCATGAACTGCATGGTGCAGGGGTGGCTCGTTGGGCAGGCCAAGCTCACCCATGGGTTCATGGTCACCGACAATGAGGCCAATATGGTGAAGGCTGTCCATGATGCCAACTTTGTTGTCATCCGCTGTGTGGCACAGAAGCTGCACCTAATAGTGAGGGATGCCTTGGAGGGGGACAGGGATGCCGGTGACAGTGCCACCACCACTACTGGTACAAGTCAGCTGATTTCAAAATGCAGGAAGGTGGCAGGCTACTTCCATTGCAGCATCAAGCGGGGCAAGATGCTGTGAGAGAAACAGGCAGAGCTGAGCATCCCACAGCACAGAATCATACAGGATGTGGAGACTCAATGGAACTCCACACACCTGATGCACAAAAGGCTGGTGGAGCAACAGAAGGGCATCTATGAGATGGCCTTGCTTGGGGATATTGGGATCAGTGTCCCCCTGAACAGAGCTGAGTGGGGTACCATCTCCCAGATCTTGGTGGTCCTCAAGCCCTTTCTTGAGGCCACTGAGACCTTTAGTGCTGGCGATGACCTCCTCAGCCAGGTGATCCCCCTAGTGAGGGAACTAGAGAACCAAATAAAGAAGTTCCAGGGGTCAATGTTCCTGGCTGGGGCAGACTGCTTTCACCAGACGTGCAGGCACTGGTGAGGCAGCTTAAGGAGGGCTTCAGGAGACAGCTTGATCTCTTGTGGTCTAGTATGGTCCACACGGTGGTGGGCATGTGTGACCCAAGGGTGAAGGGGAGCATGTGCCCTGGCAGCCCCAAAACCCTTGATCACTGGACACAGGTGCTGGTGAACAAAGTCAGGGAGGCCAAAGTGCAGATGCGAGGGGATGTGGAAGAGGGGGATCCACTTTCCCATGCCAGCAGTCCCAGCACCAGCTCTGGTGCCAGCACTAGCCAGTCTCCTCCACATCAGTCACTGCCAATGTGGGCCATGGGCATGGCTTCAATGCTGGGGTCCAAATGCACCAGACCCCAGCCTTGGGCTGGTAGCGCCGAGGCTTCGGTGGCTACCTATCTTGCTGAGGATGTGCAGCCACTGGATTCCAACCCTTTGGCCTACTAGGCAAACCACACCCAGATGTGGCAGGATCTGGCCATGGTTGCCTGGCAGCACCTGTCCTGTCCACCGACCAGTGTTCCAAGCGAGAGGGTGTTCAGCATTGCTGGGGATGTTGTCACACCCCACCACACCTGCTTGGATCCTACGTTGGTGGAGCAGCTCGTGTTCCTAAAAGTGAACCTCCCGCTGCTGGGGTTCCCCAAGCTCCACCTGCAGACGGAATGAGTGCCACCCTCCTCACTCTGTCTGCACCAATTTCCTTTATTGAGTTTTTGAAAAGCCAATAATGCCCCGCTCTCAGCTGGAGGGAGTACTAACTGCATCACCAGCCAGCAGGGGAAGAACATGTCCCTGCTGAGCCCATTCTCCTGCCAGGACAAACTTGGAGGTATGGGTTTGGGGCTATGAGAAAGGAGGAGGCCCCAGGTCCTGGGCACGACCACTAAAACTGCACCCTGCCAGGGTAGGGAGGCCTGATGGGACTGCTGGTGGCACAGCAGCCCCATAAATGCCAGGACCAACGATCCCCTGGTGAGAGGCGGGTAGGAGGCACCATAACCTTCAGCTAATGCACACACACACAAAGTCCTGGATGGGGAACGCCCAGACCTGTCACGTCTTTGACAGGCCTGACGCTTTCTGGTTACAGTGCAGTTGTGAGGCTGCCGGTGAGCTCTGCTTAGCTGCCCAGGTGTCAAATGTCCAGCAGGTCGCAGTGTGCCAGAACTCTACTGTCTATATTGAGTCCATGAGTTTCTGTACCTACTACCTAGGAGGCTGATGAAGTGCAGTTCATAGGCCCAGCTCTGAAAAGTGGTTTGCATTGTAATTTGTTCCCTCTCAGGATCAGGCCTGAGAGACTGGAGGCAGAGTGTTTTTTTTGGTGAGGAATGTGCTCCCACACGTAGTTGGGTTTTGTTGTTTTTGATAGAGTTTGGTATGCAGTTTCTTGGGGTACTGGAGATAGTTGGCAGGTTTTGTGTTTTGACCTGTAGGAAGTTAGCTTCAGTTCTAGTGATGAGGTTAGGTGCTTGTTTGAGTGTACAAACCACTTTTCAGCCTCCTAGGTAGTAGGTACAGAAACTCATGGACTCAATATAGACACTGACAGTGGGATTCTGGCATGCTGTGACCTGCCAGACATCTGACACCCCAGGCACCTCTGCACTTTTACCTGAGCTGCTACATCCCCTTTGATCCCCCATTATAGCCTATAGCCAGATCTCTGAAGCGGCAAACTGATCCAGAGCTCCGGATCAGATCGCTGCCTTCTGAAGAGGCTGGATCTGAAGCTGGATCAGATCGCTGCTGACTCGCACAGGCCTAGTGATTACTTAAACCAGAATGCTGACATTCCTTCCACTTTGGGGCAACTACATGTGCCAACTTAAGGCACTTTAGCTCAATTCAAAGTAATTAATGGCATAGGTCTACATGTGGTGATTTATGCTGTGCGCGCCTAAATTTGATACCTGCAAAAGCAGGTATCAAATTTAGGTGCAAATAGCTAAAGCATATTAATGTACATGTAGACACATTAAGGCACATTAACACTGTGTATGGACTGTCTTGGGACTAACTTTAGTCCTATGTCAATCCATGCACAGGGCGCTAATGTGCTTTACTGTGTACACGTGTAGACACAAGCCTAAATCCCCTTAATGCACATTAAATTTAGGCACACCTAAATGCTTGTGAAGATGCACTCTTTAATTTGGATAATTTTCTTAATACATCACTGATGGTAACATTCCAAAGCTATCATGTGTTCCTGGCCTGCCATTCAAATTTCATACACATACAATAGGGTAGGAATGATAATAGCCTGGGAGGTGAGAAGTTTGATTTGTTTCCTAATATCATGATCATCAAAAACACGGAGATGTTCAAAGACAGCTCTGACAGATTTTATCTGGCATTGAATATCGTTGTCTATGTTACTTTTCCGGGAAAGGTGGCTACCCAAATGGGGGAAATGATCAATGTTCTCCAAGGATGGCCCTCTAATTGTAATATGTGGAGGAACAGCTGGATGGTTGGGGGCGGAGGGGGGGAGGTAGGTAAAGTATGTTGGTTTTCATGAAGTTGACAGTGAGCCCAAGCATTCTGTATGCTTCACAGAATAGGTTAAGTGTGACCTGGATCTCTTGAACTGAGTATGAACATATGACTCTGTCATCCATGTATTGAATATTAATAACATAGGTTTTGGTTATCTTTGATTTGGAACATAACCATTTAATGTTAGAGATTCCCATCCATACAATACTGGATTATTTCTCCAGTTGGCAGTCTGTCCACAATGCCATGCAGAATAGATGCAGGACAGATGTAGGAGAGATGGTGCAATCACACAATCTTGCTTGGCTCCAGTTCTAATAGAGAAGGGGTCCATTTTCAAGCCATTACTTAGGACAGTCACTGGCATGTTGTCATGAAGCATGTTAATTGAATAAAAGATCTTAGATCAGTGAAGGCCATGTAAAGGTCCCGATGTCGCAAGTGGTATATTTCCTGCAGCTGTTCAGAAACAAGAAAGGGGAAACTTGTCCCATGAAAAGACTGTCCAAGTATGCAGGGGTGCATAAACTGTGAGGTCCCAGGCTGCAGAGCTGAATGCACAAAAAGGCGTCATCCACGCAGTAGGCATAAAGCAATATGGCCAGAAAAAGCCACTTCACAGAGTGGAATTTTGTATTGGAAAAGAGAATGCTAAGGGAAAAAGGTTAAAAGGGAAGGTGTGCAGCAAATGTGGAGACAATCTGGCCCTGAAAATTGTGCTGCATTTGGAAAGCTCTGTTTTAACTGAAACAAAAGGAGCCATATTGCTAGATGTTGCAGATCCCAAACACAAAAACCTCAAGTGCATACAACTAAAAACGTATCAGAAGAAGTTTATACTTATATGGTAGAAACATCCAAGACCAATGAGAGGAACTGGATTTTGTCAGTGGAAGTGCAAAGGAGAGTGGTTTTATTTAAATTGGACATTGGAGCTCAGGGTAATATGTTACCAGAGCATGAATACAGAAAATTAAAATTAAGACCAAAAGTGAGTCTCTAGAAACATCATAGGCCATGTGTAGATGAAACGAGAGGCATGTTTAAACAACACTTTAAGGTGGGCTAACTGTTTTTGCACTGCTTTAATGGTGTCAGTGTGTGCACGCATCAGCAGAATATTACACATTAATTACAGCTAATGACTTAATTAATGACTTAGGGCACAGCAAAATAAAACTCCTCCAAGGAATTTTAGATTGCTGCCCTACCAGCTACTGGGCTCTGTGCAGCTCAGGGACTCTGCAGGAAGCCCTGCAGCCAGCCTGGCAGCAGCCCAGGAAAGCATGCTCTGCCCAAGTGAGGGGAAAAAATAAGTGGCAAGGCTGACCTCCACACAAGGTGGGTGCCTGTGGGTGGTGCCTCCTGTGGAGGGGAGCGACACTGCTATTGTGGAGGGAAGCACCAGCCCCACCCCACAGCCCAGGGGCTACTCTGCCCACTGGTAGTTCACCCTTCCCTCCTCACTGCCGGAGAAGCAGGTAAGTTGGGTATGTGCATGATACCGGGGTTTATTTGGCCCTAAATTGAAGTGGTGTTTTTAAAAACCCACTGCTTCAGTTTAGGGCCCCCTTTTCATCTACACATCCCCAAAGTAACTACCTCTTCAGGATCAAATATACCAATGAAAGGGAGATGTATTGTTAATGTCCAATATAAAAGCAGAATATATTAACTCCCATTCATTGTGGTACCTAAGGAAGTAACACCCATTTTGGGTCCAGCAGCTTGTGAGAAACTCAATCTAGGTAAGTGTGCGTACAATACAAGAACATGTATGCCTCCCAATGATCCTCTTGGTCATCATATCCATAATTCTGGACATTATTCTTAGGAAGCAGCCAATTTATCCAGAACACAAGCAGCAACCATGTCCTTATGGAAAGAAATGTACCTACAGACACAAATGTAAATACCGCATTATCATGCAGAAAGAGAGAATCATCCTCAGCAATCTGTGTTATGTGCTAACAATAAGCACAGGTGCCAGTCAGTCAGTCAGATCCTAGTAGAAATATTCAAGTCTATCAAAGCTTGGAGAAAAAGCTTCTGACCAAAAACAAATCACAAATTGAATCTGATATTTTTTCAGTCTGAGAAGACAGATTCACAGAGACTTGGTAATAAAACTTCAGAAAAGGAGAAATGAATAGGCAAGTGAGTAAAAGACTCATTCCAGAGTGATGTGTTTGTAACTTCTCCTCTATAGATCAGTGCCAATATTTGTAGTGTTAGCTGATTTTTGCATTTGTTGGTAAGAGGGAAGATGTAGTGAGAGCACTCCCTTACTTAAGAGACACTCCCTTTACTTAGGAAACTATAAAGATTGAGAAATAGTCCTTCAGGTTGGTTCAAGCCAAACAGGGTCTGAAGAGGCTTCCTGTCACTCCACAATAAAGTTAATTGTTTAGTTTTTCTCACTCATGTATGCCTGTATTTACTGCACCCAGAGCCAAATCACCAAGGGTGTATTTGCCTCTCCACTCAGGCATGATGGTCGCATGCATCCTGTATGGAAAGAATTCCGTGATTGCTACACCATGCTTCATACAAACGATAAAATTATATAGAATAGGAACTGAAGACGATTCTAGGTTCCGTCATCAGCTTAAGACTTCCTTTCCCACTAATGTAAACAGCTGTGAAAATTTAAGGCAATGAAAAAGTAGAAGAAATACATTCTTGAGGATAAGCAAAAACTGAGTTATGCTCTGCAAGCATTTTAAAAATTGTTTTTTTAGAAACAGCTTACAATTGTAAGGTCATTTTGTCCAGTGAACAAGGCGGACAATACCTTGTTCTATTCCTAGAAATGTCACTGAGCTTCTCTATAACTTTAGGGTAGTTGCTACACAACTATGTCCCATTTAACCCTTTTTGTCGTGTCTGTTTAGACTGTAGGGGTGCCTATCCACATAACAATTTTTGCCATTTAAAGCACTCCAAAGCCATAACAGAATGTTTTTAAAATGACAGAAGGCACCTTAATTAAACCTCATAATATGCGCTTTAAATGTAAGTTTAACTATTGTAGTGCATCTTAGCCTACCTAGTTTGCCTTTTTTTCTCATGTATTTAACTGGGGGTTTTCAAAGCAAAAACAGTCAGAAGATTACTCATGAGTAATTCTAGACCTCCCCGTAGTCTCAGGCTTCATTGTGCAGTGTCCAGTGTCCTCTGCTTCCTGCTCTACAAAACTACAGCGAGGCACAAAACTCACACCAAGCTGTGGAATGTCTATTGAGTTTTAAGGTGCTGTACCTAAAATGTTTTAAGCAAATCACCAAAGTTACAGTGCCTTTGGAAATGCCTGCTCTGCACATATATAGACACTCAAAGCTCCTTGGTCAGGAAATATTGCTTTCTACATGTAGGCAGAGTTACTAGTATAATAAAGCCCTGCTCTTGAAGGACTTGAGGTGCTACAGTAATAAAAGTGATAACTAGAGCAGGCCAAGTGCAAGCAAATTATTCATCAGAATAACTGCATTTCCATTTATACCACTGTGTAATTGTAGAGTCAGGGCTTAAAGCAGATTTATCTGTCTTCAAAATGTTGCTTACAGAGATTTCCATTAAAAAGGCAATGTTTACAAACAAATATGGCATTATATTACATGAAATACCACACGTATTTGCACACCTTTGGTTTACTTCAAAGTAGTACATAAATATTAATTTCACTGGAGTTGAACAACCACAGATCATTTAAAATTCCTTTTGAACAGTTTTACTTTACTAAATGAGTCTCCTAAGGGTTACTAATGTCCGTCTTACAGCAACTAAATACTAGACCTGATTTTCAAAGCTGCTGAGTATCCAGCACCTCCTATCATTTGAAGGGGAAAATATCCGAAAGTGATTGAAGCAGTTAGGAGCACAAATCCCACGGGAAATCAGACTTGACTCAACAAGATTAAAAAAAAAAGGGGGGGGGGGGGGATACAGGATAAGTCTTGAGAAGTACATTGTTCCTATATCCCTTCTTTGTTCTAGTGTTACTAAGTCTTCTACAGACTCCAATTACTTTTTATTCTCTGAAGAATGGATGATGTGACTTTTTGGAGCTTACTTCAAAAAAGAGAAGCATGTTCCATAGTACTCCAAAGGACCTGAAGTAGTAAAAAGCTATAAACACTCTGTTTGGATTTCTTAGCATGACTTATCTGAGTGCCAAAACTGACATCAGAGGAAGGACACCAATTTTTTAAAGACTTTATATTCTCCTACTCTGACACAGAACAAGCTGTAACTCTTATAAACAGATGGGTCATTTGTATGAGTCACTGTGGTTCTGACAGATCAGTAATAAAACTACAGGGTTGGTTTTTTTTGTTGAAATTTTGAGGTTCTGGAAGATGTATAGTTGGACAGAAAACCCCATTAGCTTGTCTTCAGAGTTGTACGCCTGAAAGGTTCAAGATAAACTACAAAAAAGTATTTTGGAGAGCAAGTCTAGAGTAATTTAGGATCAAATAATTTTTCTGGTTGCTGGTGGCTAAGAGAAATAATTTATTTGAAAGTTAGGGGTTAACATGTTACACTTTTCAGGAATGTTATGATATAGGTCCTATTTTATGATTACTGCTAGGCGGGACTCACAGTTGCTTTAAGGTAAGAGATTTACTATTGCAACTGCCCCTTTAAATTACAGTGTGCAGCTCCTCTCTGTTGTTTCTGTCAAAGTCATTGCTGCCATTCTTAAAAAGGTGACCAATGTTTTTTGTTGCCTTTTTTTTTTTTTAGGAGGCACTTCTGGACTAGATCCTAATAATGCATTGTTTGTTATATTCCCACCAACTTTCCTAGAATATGAGTATTAAAAACAGCATTAAAAATAAGATCTTTAAATCAGACCTGCTGTTTCTATCGACAGTCTTTTTGTTGGTGTATGGTTGTTAAGAAAGAGCAATACATATAAATAAATGTTTAAGTCAGACTGTAACATCAGGATCTTCTAACAGATCATTTCCACTAATACCATTTACTGAAAACTGCAGAAGTGACATTTGTGTGTATATGTGCGTGTGTGTGTGTGTGTGTGTGTGTGTGTGTGTGTGCATGTATACATGTTAAAAATGCTAGTGTGAATTAAAAAAAAAAAGCATAGATCATTTCTATTTGCAAACTATCATACAAAACAGGGAGAGAGTAAGTATAGTCTGGTGGTTATGGTACTGGAGCATGCAACATGGTTCAGTTCAGTGCCTGGCAAGGGCAAAGATTTCCTCTGTGCCCTTTGAGCAAGTCACTTAATCTTCCTGTGGCTCAGTTTTCCATCTCTAAGTTGGCACTTTTAAAATTGGGTACCAAATGTTTCAGAAACTTTGAAGGCTACCTCAGAAACAGGAAGAAATAGGAATCTGTGCAGGACCCTCTGCACCTCACCCGGCAACTGGCCATTGAGTCCAGATGCCTGCTATTGAAAGTAACCACATCTTTACAGGCTTTTTTTATGTATAGGCAATCTAAGATCTTACTTCTTACCAAATGTTACTAACATTCAATGTTTATTATTAACAGAGATGAAGATTCTAGATAACTGATGCAGACTTGTTGCCTGTCTAAAGGCAATGACATTGACTGTCTTTTGCAAGGAGATCTTATCAACCCCAAAGGAAAACAGAAGAAGGTGATTTCCTACAAGCACAGAATTCATTTATTTAACTTGTGAGTAAAAAAACAACTATATTTTTGTGTACACCTAGTAAAGAATCTATGTTATATTTTTTCCCAAAAGCTAGCTACTCATCTGAATTAAACGTTAAGTTTTAACAAGTGCATTTTCTCCAAGATGAAAAGGACAAAGTCCAATATCTTCTCTTTGTGATTGTTGGTGAATAGCTAATCACTGTCAAAGCTTGCATACAGGTTTAGCAAGCAATAAATGACACCAGTGTCTGAGATACATGAGCCATGTCCTTGAGAAAACTCTAAGATAAATACAAGTGGCATGAATAATGATCAGAAAGTCTAGTTAAAATGGCAATTTAAATAATAATACTGATAATAATAATAAGAAGAAGAACAATAATAATCCTATGATTTATTTGGGGGACTCTTTCCACATCTATGGCTTATCAAAAACAGGAATTAAAAAAATACCTCATATGTTCAACTAAATGTGAATTCCAGAATTATTCCCTGCATTTCCACACAGGCAATAACTTTAGATCTAGGTTTACTTATGAAGAAAACCCTAGAATAAAGTTTGGTGTGCATTAGCGTGTTTATACATATAAAGGAAGAACTGAGAGGGCATCAGTTTCCACTTCCAGACTGCACACATTTCATGGAACTTGTAGTAAGCCATCTCCTCTAAAGTGGGGCTGTAACTGTTAAAAACAGGGAAGGTCTCAATGAAGTTATGATTTTCACACGTTTGCCTGCTTAACTGGGTTTGCAGGTAGAAGACAACGCCCTACAAAGTGAGGGGTTTATATAAGAAATGCGTGTTTTCATGCTAATCCAGTTCCTATACTGCTTTGGATATAGGCTACAGATTTCTGTTTTAACCTTAACTGAGAACCAGTCACCTATAAACCTGAATGTTGGACTGCTACTAGCTGTAGATACCCCAGAGTGTCTGTTCGTTGACAGGATTCTGAAGTGTTTGTAAAATGAGACAGCCAGTATCAGTTGGAGTGCCTAGGGGTGAGTCCTCAGTGTAGTTTTGTTCAATATTTTCATCAACAAGCTGGAAGATGGGATGGAGTGCACCTGCAGCAAATTTGCAGATGACACCAAGCTCAGGAGAGTAATAGATACACTGGAGGTTAGGGCTAAGATTCCAAGAGACCTAAATGAATTGGATGATTAGACCAAAAGAAATCTCTTGAGGTTCAATAAGGATAAGTGTAAAGTTCTGAACTTGGGACGGAAGAATCCCATGCACCAGTACAGGCTGGGGCCAACTGGCTAAGCAGCAGCTCTGCAGAAAAGGACCTGGGAGTTACAGTGGACAATACACTGAATTTGAGCCAGCAGTGTGCCCTTGTTGCCAAGAAGGCCAGCAGCATACTGGGCTGCATCAATAGGAGCATTGCCAGCAGATCAAGGGAGGTGATTATTCCCCTCTATTCAGTACTGGTGGGGCTACATCTGGAGTACTGTGTCCAGTTTTGGGCCCCCCACCACAGAAATGAGGTGGACAAATTGGAGAGAGTCCAGTGGAGGGCAATGAAAATGAGTAGGCGGCTGGGGCATGTGACTTATGAGGAGAGTCTGAGGGAACTGGGGTTATTTAGTCCAGACAAGACTGAGCGGGGATTTTAAAATAGCCTCCAAGTACCTGAAGGGTTGTTACAAAGAGGATGGAGCTAGACTGTTTCAATGGTGGTAGATGACAGAATAAGGATCAATGGTCTCAAGCTGCAGCAAGGGAAGTTTAGGTTGGCTACTAGGGGAAAACAAACTTTTTCACATGTAGGGTAGTAAAGCACTGGAACAGATTACCCAGATAGGTAGTGGAATCTCCCTCATTAGAGGTTTATAAGACCTGGCTAGACAAAGCCTTGGCTGGGATGATCTAGTTGGGGACGGTCCTGCTTTGAGCAGGGGGTTGAATGAGATGACCTCCTAAGGTCCCTTCTAAGTCTGATTTTTTATGATTCACAAGATCTGAAGATTTCACTGCATATTTTGGTTGTAACAGAGGACCTGGCCATATTACTGAGAAACTGAGAAATTAAGGACTGTGCTTTTAAGGCCAGCTCCTAAGACACCACAAAAGGCAGACTATGGGCTATACAGTAGGGGTGTGCAAAACAGGCCGTATTCAATTTGAATTCAGATTCGGCCTGAATTGGGGACAGTGATTTGATTCAGATCACTGTTCCTTATTCGAATCCGAATCTGAAGATTTGATGCTGATTCAGAGAATCAGCGATTCTGCCATAGACACAGCTTTAAATGTTTTTTTCTACATACCTCACTTTACTAGACATGGCTCATGAATGCTGCAATGCTGGGACAGATGGAGCATCCCACAGGAGCATGGGTGGGGGGCCCGCATGCTCGGTGGTGAACTCTGAAGTGGACCAGAAGTACTTCCAGTCCACTTCTGGGTCTGTTGCCAAGTGTACAACCCCCCTCCACCCCGGTGCCCGTCCAGCTTGGCAATCAGCCATGGGGGGACCTCAGGTGCCCCGCTCCAGACCCAGGAGGCACCAGTCGCAAAGCCACAGGGGGAGGGGGGCAGTGAACTCCCTGGTGGACTTGGAAGTGGAGAAGAAGTGCTTCTGGTCCACTTCTGGGTCTGCTGCCAAGCGTGCTGGGGAGTCCCGCACACTCCTGTGGGACACTCTATCCACTCTAGCACTTAACATTCACAAGCCACCTGGTACCTTGAGGTATGTAGAAAAAACATTTAAAGCTGTGCCTATATCTGAATCACCGAATCTTTCCAAATTGATTTGGAGGGTTCTGATTCAATTCAGAGAGATTAAAGGGTTTTCTGATTTGATTTAGATTTGGAGATTTGGCCACTGAATCGAATCAGGGACTGAAGCTTTGCACAGCCCTACTATATAGGCCCTGCAACAGAGGCAGAAGGGGAAGTCTGACTTGGATGGAGCTGAAGGAAGGGCCTCTTTCCTGGGAGAAGAGAGAAGCAGTGCAGGGAACTGGAGACTGACCCTGGCTATGATAGCTGAAGGAGCTTCTCTGTGTTGAGCACAGCTAGGAACTGTGCATAGGCCCAGGAGAGCTCAAGTTGGGTGAAGCCAAGAGAACTGAGCAGAAGCTGGGAATAGGTTATAAGAAGACACCCCAGCTGTATGTGATTGTGTTTGTGTTCTTTGTTTTGCTGGTTGGTCTTTAAGCACACGAGTGGCCGAAGGGGAGGTAAGGAGGCCACTGAAGATGCTCCACAGAGGGGCTTAGATTATTGTTGGATTGATGGGCTGCCAGAGCCCCTGTGAACAATGGCCAAACTGTCAGCCTGAGAGGAAGTGTGAGGCAGGGCACTAAGGACCACCATTCTGGCTTTCTGGAGGCAACTGTCTAGAGTTAATAATAGGAAGCAAGGTCTGGCAGGTGAGGACAGGTTGGTGCCTGAATTGACACTAGAGTGAAAGGGGTGGGATTAGAGTGGCCACAAGGAGGCACCACTCCTGCTAGTAGTGGATCCTGTTATACTGCTTGCAGAGCAGGGCTAAGAAATCAACTCTAAAAGAATACCAGAGGGGCGTGTATGTAGATACCCATGTGGTAAGGCTAAACTATAAAAATGTGAGTGTTATGTGGAACAGCAATGAACAGCAAAGGCCTGTCTGAAGAACACTGAAAGATTTACTGATCCATACATTTTGGTTAAAAGACATTCACAATACTATAAATACTATCTGAAACGTTTTCTGGCTGCAATAAATGCTTGTTTACTCGGGAACCCTATGGCAAGACCATGGAAGGCAGATTGAAAGCTGTTAACGCACAGTTATTACGATGTGTTTAGCAACTGGCAGTTTCAATGGCAGTCAGAACATGCATCTTATCTGGGTATTAAAATTTCCAAGAATAATATTTTTTTTTTTTTGCTATAACTTTCAGAAGATTCTCAGAGTTAAATTACAGGATCTAAACCAATGAAGCAGTTTGGCATTGTGGAAGCATGCTAATAGCTTAAAAATAAATGTTTTACCTTCCTTATTTTACCTATTATGTAGCCTGCCAGATTGTAATCCCTCAATCCTATTTTGTTAAAATCAACCAAATGTTCAACAGGTTTCTATGGGAAGAATGTAAATGGGCTTGCCTTGCATCAAAAAATGCAACTCTTAAGTGAAATAGGCGACTTTCATCTTCCAAACCTTCAACTATATTGCAGTGTCTCATAGTAAGTCAGCCTATATACTGAATGAGTGATATAACCAATAACTCCAAATATGAATGGAAACTGAACAGGCACTTATGCTTTCCTTTCCATTATCACCCATGATAAGCTCTACTTCTAACAATGGGATTCACATGATCACACCTCCTGCCATGCCATGTCTTCATGGCAGGAGGTGTGATTGTGGGATTGTGAATCGGATCCTATCATGTCTTATTGCCAATTCAGTGGAGCCTGATCCTGGGCTCCCCTGCACAGGCAAGAAGCAAGCTCTCTTATCTGGGACCCCCCTTCACTGAGGGTGGACAGTGGAGCCGGGAATATCCTGCAGTGGAGCTCATGAGCATGATGGCACTATGGAGAAAAGGAAGATCTCTCCTATGCTGCTGTTGCTAGGGTGCAAAGTATGAGCTAGCACATCTCTCGACCTGTTGTAACTGGTGTACTAAAAAAAGTTATGGAGTTTGCCACACAGAGAAAGAGTTTGGATGCCAGTCTATCATGGGAGGCTTAATGAAGCAGAACTTTAACACGTGTGGGAAAGAGCCAACAGTAAAATAATTTCCCTAGGTAGGATTCATCAGTTCTGGAGTAAATTCACCAATGTACAGAGGTGCTTTGTAGCCATTTGTCATCACTCAGAATCACAAAAGAGCATTTAGTTCCTTTCTGAGTAGGTCATGCCTCCTCCCCCCTGCCGCAAAAAGTAAGGATTTAAATTATCTTTTGCATTAAAAAAAAAAAAATCTAAAAAACTCTGAAACTATTGTACTTGGCAAACTTAGAAATTACTGTACTTGGTATTAGCACTGTACTAAAACCTTGTCATCCCATATCTTTTCACTTTTGCCTTTGGACCACAGCAACAATCTTCTTTTGGTTTTTACTGCTTTTGGTGCACCTCTATCTAAGTGAGTTCATTCTGCTCATTTTACATCTATTTCTCCAGCTGTTTACTCCTGTGTCCTCCAGGGCTCTCTTCTTGGACCCAGTTTCATTTTTTTTTTATCTCGGTTTCCCTTTAGTACTCTAATTTGGAGTCATGGAGTGGATTTCCACTTATGTCCTGATGTTATGCAAATTTATTTCCAGCTGCCTGCCAGAAAACCTTAGGATTTATCTTCATTGTCATGATTTTGTTGGACATCAGCATTTAGATGTCAAGTAATTGGTTATCTCTTCTTGTCAGGAAGGCTGAATAGCTTTTTGTAAAGCTTTTGGCATCCCCTTCCACATTTTTTTCATTATGTTTTTTCCCCCCTAGGCTATAATATTTGGCTACCCCACTGTGTTAAGTAACTTGGTTTTGGAAAGATCCTTAGTCTTATGCTACTGTTTAGATAGTGAAGATGTCAAATATTCTTCTTCATGTCAAACTTTAGAATGCAAACAGAGATGAGTAATTTACAGTAGGTAATGTCCAGACACCTCTACCGTTATTCCAAATTCCTCTCTAATGTTACAGGAACGGATTTCAAACCATCCATAAAAGTTTTACTCTTGCAAAAACCCAACTCCAGATAAATGCACATCTACTGAGCCAAATTCAGTTCTCCAATGTATGTGTTCTTCCCACTGAAGTACAGGGATTCCTGTCTGCAAATCAATGGCAGATATTTTTTTTGGACCACACACTATCAGCTTGAGAATAAAGAGTTTACTAAAGTAGTTGGTTTTTTCCTCCCCCCAGCTGGTTCTAAGAGAAATAGCTAGGGGAAAATGAAATAACACTGAGGTTAAAACTGTGACCCAGCTATCTCGTGAGACAGAGATTTTTCAAAAATATGACCCTGAAGGTACGCTAGCTGTTTCAGAGTGAGCCTGATGTTCAGAAGTGCTGGACACCCAACAGGTCTCACTGAATTGCTTTCCTCTACCTTCCTGCCAAGCCCAGAAGCACCATGAAGAAGTGGAAGCTGATCACTTACTCTCACTCTGCACCGGTCAAATCCCAGAAATGAGACTATATAGATGTCTTTGAACAGTCTAGAGTGTGCTCCAAGCACCACAGTTGGGCTCTCTGGTTCATATGCTTTCTGGCATATGCTCAGTGCTTTTCTAAGTCAGGTAATTTCCTCACTTCCAAGACCAGGCACACAAGGAGCGAGGTGGAGTGGGTTGGTTGTGCTTCCAGTATCCTAGGTAGTGTAGACTGGTAGACAGTTCGGGTTCAGGATACCTGAAAATTAGGGTTTTTTGTTTTCTTTTTTGGTTGTTGTTGTCAGCAGGGATTCTGAGATTAGCTTTACCTACTGCAAACCAATGTTTTCCAAAATAGGAGCTCCAGGTATGGCTGTAGAAAGTGTTGAAAATTTGGTCTAATTCTCCCTGACTTTACTTTGCACAGAGCTAGGCCAATAGTAAGTATGTTTGATAACCTCTGCTTTATTTTCGCATTTGCTTTTATAGCAATGAACCTTGCATGTTAAAATTCATTTAACCCCCAGATGAGAAGGAATGTTTCAGAGAATGTGCCTATAGTCCTGTGCAAAGTGGATACTATTCACTTCAGATTTGGATTCGGCTGATTTGGGACACAGTGATTCGATTTGGTGATTCAAATCACTGTCTCGCATTGATTCAGCTGAATCCGAATCAGCCAGGCCAATCCCCTGCCCGCTCTCCCAGCCTGGCAATGGCTTCCCTACCTGCCCCAGCTCCTGGCACTTTGAAAAAAAAAAGCCCCAACTCACATGGTGTTGCCAGGTGGAGGGGAGATCCCTGCTGCCTCCCACTGCCCCCATGCTGCATAGGGGGGCTCTGCACAAGCCCCCTGACCCTCCCTTGCTCCCCCAGTCCCCCCCACCATGGCTGCCCTGCCCGCCCTAGCTCCAGCACTTTAAGAAAAAAAAAACCCAGAGAAAAACCCTGGACTCA
>NW_005842093.1:338743-343912 GCF_000455745.1 Alligator sinensis | reverse complement strand
GGGAGCAGGGGGACTTGAAGGATTGTGGCAGAGCCCCCCCACACAGTGTGGGGCATTGGGGGGCAGCAGAGATCACCCCCCCTGCCTGGCAACACCTCATGAGTGGGGCTCTTTTTTAAACCATGCTCTCTCACCCACTACTTACTGGCATGGAGTCTGGCGCCACCTCCCTCCTGCAGTGGGCAGGGACTGCCTGAATCATCAAAGCTCTCCCAATCTTTTCCAAAGATTGGGAGAGCTTCAAATTGATTTGGACCTTTTAATTAGTCCCCCGATTCGATTCAGATTCGGAGATACAGCCACCAAATTGGGCCAAATTATTAGTGTCACCACTGCCGAATTGGGGTGAATTGGGCTGACTCCTGATCACCTGCATGATCAGGAGTCAGCAGGGCAGGCCCTACGAGGAGATGTTAAGGGTCCTGAACCTGTTCAGACTCCATAAGAGAAGGCTGAGGGGAGATCTAGTGGCCATTTACAAACTAGTCATGGGGGACCAGCAGGCATTGGGGAAGTCCCTGTTCCCCCGAGCACTACCAAGAGTAACAAGAAATAACGGTCACAAGCTGGCAGAGGGTAGATTCAGGCTAGGTATCAGGGGGCGCTACTTCACTGTCAGGGTGGCTAGGATCTGGAACCAATTTTCAAGAGAAGTGGTGCTGGCTCCAGGTCTTCAAAAGGAGGCTAAATAATCACCTAGCTGGGGTCATTTGACCCCAGCATTCTTTCCTGCCATGGCAGGGGGTCGGACTTGATGATCTGCTCAAGCCCCTTCTGACCCTACCAACTATGAAACTATGAATCTCCTCCAAATCGAATCACCACCTGAAGATTCGCACAGCCCTAGTGTCCCTGTGGCAAACTGGGCCTCCCCGCCTAGCCACAGTGCTAGGTTCCCCACTTGCGCTTGGGCATGCCACCCACCCGACTCGCCTGACACACCTTGTTCTTAATTAATTAATAGTTGTTAATTAAGGCGGGAGGCTGTCCATTCATGCCCTAATGCCAGGGGGTGCCATCTGTGGCTCCGAACGTCTCCTACACCACAGCCCATGCCTCTCAGATGGTATCCAGATGATAATATGCTCCCAGCCTACAGCTGGAACAAGCTTAGGCCTCATTGTCAGGCCTCATACACACATATACACTCATACCATCCTCCTCTCACTAGGGCTTCTCACACTCCACCCTCTCTCACAGGGTCTCTTTCATCCATCAACAACTTATTCTCCCTTGCTCCTTCTTGGAGCAGGCCCCTTAGGCCGTAGGCTTAGCTAGTCCATTCCTTGGGTGACAGACATACCATCTTTTGGGCCTCTCCTGTGACCCTCACCCGGGTAGTGGCCAACCAATTACCTGACTGGGTCTAAGCTTACTCTGGCCCCTTCTGGGGACAACTCTATATACATAAACATGAATAACGGTAGAGGTGTCTGGACATTACCTACTGGTTTCTCCCACCCCCTTCACTGGGGCTCCTCATCTCTGCCCCCTTTCTGGGGCTACGCCTCACTAGGGTGTTCTTCTCTGACCATGACTCGTGTTCCAGGGCCTCACAAGGACTCTCACTCTCCCCCTGGAGCAGCATGTCATTGTGCTAGTCATCTCTGCCCCGCTTCACTCAGGGCTCCAGATCTCCGTTCCCTTCACTCGAGGCTCCACCCCCTCACTGGGGTACTCATTTCCACCCCTCTCACTGGGGCTCCACACCACCCCCTCACTTGGGGCTATGGGGCTTTGCTCACTGGTGGGCTCAGGTGGCCTTAGCCGTGCCTGGCCTCTACTCTCCTTCTTCAGGGTCTCTCAGAGTCTTGCACCCCATACAGGGCTCAGGTGGCCACAGCCGTGCCTGGCCCCAACTGCCTCCAGTGTTACGCAAACTCACCCAATGGTGAGGGCTAGGGTTAAGGCCTTCTCACCTTTCACCGGGGTGATCACTGGCATGGAATTTCCTGGGGGCTCCCGTACCACTGAGAACCCCACCAGGCCACCCACTCCTGGCAGGATGCAGTTTTAGGTCATGCCCTGGACCAGAAGCCTCCTAAACTATCCGCTACAGATCCTCCCTTACCTCCAGGATGTTCTGGAACCTTGCAGCCAAACAATGTTACTGCCTGGCCTGCTAGCAGGGAACTGATCTGTTTATATGGGTGGTCAGAGATCTAAAATGGCCACTGCAATCAAGCACCTGCTGGCTGCTTGGCTCTGGTCTTAAAGTGGCAGGCACCAACAGAGCCCTTCCACAGTCCCATACTACTTTTCCTTATGGGTTCTGTACCACTAAAAACAAAGAAGGATCGTACTCTCTTTTTCTCTGAACAGAGGGTAGCAGAATCAAAGTATGCCATTGGCATGTATTAGAGCAGCCAATAGACAATTTCTCACCTCCCTCCTGATCTTGCAGAATGAGTTTTCTTGAGGAAAGACCTCCTTAGAAGAGGGATGGTAAAGAGCAGTACGTGGAGCAATGTAACTACAGGTTTCCCTCACTTTATGCTGTACATGCGTTCCTGGAAAACGGCTTACAACTAAATTCGCAAAAAGGGAACCCACTTTACAATGTAACAAATAGGGATGCATTCCAAGACCTTGACTGTACTGACCCCCAGACCCATTTCTACCACTTTTACAAGACAATTTTGGTACTCACCAACAGCATAAAGTACACACAAGCACAGGGTGGTGGTCAATGTTACCATAATGGGGATGGCAACTACAGAAACATGTGTCACAGACAATGAGCGTAGAGCACAGATCTACATAGGAGACTATATTTTGGTGCGAATCACTCCCACAATACACCGGACAAAGCAGCTGACTGTGGGCTTCCACCACACTGATCACATAAGAGTGAATTTACCTCACATATAACAATTTTTTGGTATAAAAAGGGTCATCGCATAAGAGCGAATTTGCACATACAAAACCTGCATAAAGTGAGGGAAATGTGTAGTTACTATATTGTTACCTTCCCTTGTGCTTGTGGTCCCAACCTGTATTCATTTAGGGGAGAATCTAAGGTCTGTACAGAGCTCCAAGCAGTTACTTTCCATCAGAACTGAGCTTTGGGGGGGGGGGGGGGGGGGGCAGAGTGGGAGTGTAGAAGCACAATGTCTCCACCCAGAAGTGTTTGCTCATGTCTTTTACACCCAAGTTGATCTCATGTTCCATTTTGCCCCTCCAGAGGTCCCCAGAACTCCTATATTTTTAGGCTAACTTTTGAATAGGAAGGAAATCCTATTTAGCTGAGTAGCAGTCTGTATTCTAGTACAGGTTCTACCACTGATTTGCTGGGTGACCCTTGTAGTGGAGGGAGGTGACGTATTTTGACAGTTTCCCCTTACATAAATTGGAGGTAGTGATATTTAGGTACTGTCTACATAAACAAACCAGTGTCAAACATTGACTTGAACTGAAATAAAGCAAAAGGCTTTCACAAAACCTTTAGGACTGGTTAAAGGAAATCAGGTGTTTGGTTTTTTTTATATATCATACCTTAAGCTAAAACAATGCAACTTCTGGATGTAAATAAGCTTTCACCTTGCTGTATAAAGTAGTGTGTAATAGCTAAATGTTACTATTTCATTTTGTGGCATCAAAGTCTTCCAAGTTAGGGCTCTGTCAGCTGAGTGTTATGACTTACTGAGCATTGCACTGCTATTATGCTGACTTTTTAAAATATTTTATAGGATAATTGCATGGAATAGAATAAGACCAAATAGAATTGTATATTACATTTTATGTACATATGTGCCATAAACCTCTAGCAGGGCAAAGCCCATTGCAATCCAATTAGAGAGATCCTATTGAAATCAAGTTTGCCTTTATTACTGCTATCTTAATGGTATGTAATACAGCAGGATAGGCAGACTGTAAATATTTTTTTCTTCTGCTATAATACAAATGCTATCTTCCTCCTTTTTTTTTTTTAAACTAAGGAAAATATATCATACCGACTGTGTCTATGCAAGACACTGACTATGCAGTAGCCTGTGACTACTGTGCAGTAGCATCATGTGGCAGAAAGTGTGATGCAATGCTACTGCATAGTAGTCTTGGGCTGCTGTGCAGGCAGCATCACAAAAAATCTGTTCATCAGTGCTACTGTGCGGTAACTCCAGTTGCGCAGTAACAACTGTGTAGTCAGCGTCTTATGTAGACATGGCCATCTTTTATAACATAGAACCTTTTATTCACTGAAGGCCAGAATTTCAAGTCTTTTGCACCAACAATTAAGAACCCATTTTCAAAAAACCTCAGATCCACTTTAGCCAGGATTTCACACCTTAACCTAAAACAATGGAATTTCTGGATATAGATAAGCTTTCACCTTGCTGTATAAACTAGTGTGTAATCCAAGAGACCTACCCTAATAACTGGCTTCTCATGTAAGTGAGTGGGAATGAGTGGATAAGGCTTACTTTGTTGAGGATAGAGCCAGAGTCAGAATATATCTGCTGAGTTTAAAGACTGCACCTTCCCACAAAATCATCCTTTCTCTGTAGGGCATGAAACACGTTCATAGAACAGATGGTAACACCCTGCTGAGTTCCACTGGGTGAGTTCATTACATCAACAATTAATTTTAAGTTGTATAAGCTCATAACAAAATCCACTGCTTGCACTGATTTCACATATACATTACCTTCTTCAATTTGGTAGAACTAGACATACAATCTGTCAAAGCAAGACAGTGAAACCAAATTCTTATTTTTGCAGACTATACAATGATGCAAGGATTGCTTTACTTATTTTGTTAACAAGACTACTGCAAGCTCATTATTTGCACACTGATCTGATTTTTTTAAATGTACAATGACATTTTAAATAATTTGAAAACCCTTTTTTGGGTCAACTCTGGCTAAAAAAAAAATAAAGTCATATCTACATTTTGAAAAATAATGCTGACCTTGGACAGATCTATACCTCTTATCAACCAAGCTAGGCAGCACCAAGTTGAAACAACGTATGCTACACAAACTAGAAACAGGGTAGTCTTATTTATACAGTGCTGTGCCCAGTCTAATTAACTTTTCCAACAGGCAAAGCCAATTAGCGTGCACACAATACCTTGCTAAGGCAGTAATAAGGCAGTTTCCTTCTGTGGAAATAGTCTGTGTGGAACAACGCCTAACATTTCAGTATGATAAGTGAGCATGTGCACATTCC
>NW_005842093.1:338074-338712 GCF_000455745.1 Alligator sinensis | reverse complement strand
TGAAATCCTCTGGTTGTGATTTCACCCTAAACTGTGTTTTAATAGAGAAGTTCTGAACCTCTCAAAATAAAAGCACATGGTGGAAGTGATGCTGATGATAGGCTTTTATGCTGGAACTAGCAAATTGCCCGTGAAAAATGACGGGGTAAGCGGGGCTGGCAGGGACAGAGTCCCGTGTAGGGCCCTGTGCCCTCCCCCCCACAACTTCTGATCCAGAACCACTCTGCCCCATTCCCCAACACTTCAGGTCCAACCCCACTCCAGAACCTCCCCACCGCTTTAGGTCTGACCCCGTCCCATCCTCCCCCCCCAAAAGTTCAGGTCCAAACCCACTTCCCCTTTTGGGTCTGACCCTGTCCCACCCCCTCTCTCCACCCTGCTTTGGGTCCAACCCCACCCCCATCTCCCTGGTTTCAGGTCTGACCCTATTCCTCCTTCTCCCTCGCCTCCCTCGCCATTCCAGTCTAACCCCACCACCCCTCTCCCTCCGGTTTGGGTCTGACCCCACTCCCGCTCCTCCCCCACATTTGGGTGTGACTCCATTCCCCCTTCCCCCCAGCTGGGGTCCAATTACCCTCCCCCCCAGTGCAGGTTCAACCCCACTCCCCCCAATCCCCATGGTTGAGTCCGACCCCGCT
>NW_005842093.1:330063-337924 GCF_000455745.1 Alligator sinensis | reverse complement strand
GAACCTGCTCTTCCCCCTCCCACCCATTCTGGCCTGACCCCACCCTCCTCACCCCAGTCTGCGTCCGACCCCACCCCGCTTGATCCCTCAGTTTGGGATCTGCTTCTGCTTGGTTGACCCCTGCTTCAACCCCCCTCCCCCAATTCAGGTATTTCCCCACCTGCCCACTTCGTGTCTGACCCTGCCCACATCTCTCCCCATTCATATCTGACCCTGCTCCCCCCCCAACCCCCACTCCTGGTTTGGGTCCAACCCCGCTTTCCACCCCCTCCAACCCACTTTGGGTCTGACCCCGTCCTTCCCCTATGGTTCAGGTCTGACCCTGTTCCCCCACCTTTGGGTCCAACCCCACTACAGCAAAGGGGCTCCCACTTTTCCTGAGCTGGCTCCACCCCCTTTAAAATGCTCTTCCCATTTTTCTTTTTTTTTTTGCCTGTGGAGGTGGGGCAGAGGGAGCCACTGCACCTGAGGCTGCAAAAGGAGGCAGAATGTGAAGGGGCTCCTGTTTTAAGTCATCTGGCCTCGCCCCTGGCCTCCTAGCCCACACAGACAATTGGCACATGCACAGTTGGCCAAATAGACAGACAGACAGACTAAACCTTTTATTATATTAGAAATTTCAAAGGGTCATGAAGGTGAGAGATACACTGTTCTTGCTGAATTTCACTGAGATAGACAGCTAAATTAAAGCTTTGATCATTCTACCCCTAAATCTGATTGCTCTCGGTAGTCATTACACTGCTATATCCTTTTAAGTCAAACTGGATTTATACTGTTGCCATATCAGCTTTTTATGTATTCATAAACCATTTAGTGTCCCTCCCTTACACTGAGAAGTGACTCATGTAATTCACGTCTTCAGTAGCATAAGTTGTCTAAGGACCTTGTTACATGGTAAATTTGGGTGGCTTCTGGAGCTCTTCACACCTGGATTGTCCATAAATTAACACCTGAAACTAGTTTTAAGCACATGTTATGTGGTGTAAAGGGTGCAGACAGAAGGGCAGCTCCCAGCTATAACTCAGAATGTTTTATGCAAAGTGTTCTGAGTTATAATGTTAGCCCAGACCAAACAGAAATTCACTGTTGGTCCCAGGGAAGCGAGGAATCTAGCTTCTGGATGAGAGCCTACAGCCAGGTTCCCATAGTGATGGCCATGATTATGTGCCAGTGCTTGCTGTTTTCAGAATGGGAGGAGAGAAAGGCAGTGGAGGTAGATTGCTCTTCAGGCTCCCTAGCTGCTGCTGAAGGGTGGGGTGGGTAAATTGGAATGCTTGTACCTCAAGGGACTCCAATACATCCACCACATCCTCTAGCGGGGACTGAAAAAATAAAACCCAAATTGAACTCATTTTGCTCCCTTTCCTCCCTCTTATTCTGGAAACAGTTTGAGATTGACAGGCCATGTAGACACAAGTTGCAGAAAATGAAACATTTTGAAACTTCTTCATCTGATACCTCATGCAATGAGGGGTCAGATTTTCACCAGATAGGTCATTTTTTTAAGCTGTCTGAGGATATCCACTTGTGTTTGGTCACAGCTATAAACTGCTTTCTGTGGATGATCACGTAAAAATTGTCACTTCTGTTTGTCTCCAAAGTTATGTCACCCCAGGAAAAGATTGTCTCTAATGTATGTTACCAGTTCCTGTCATGTTATGGCAGGGTTGGGCAATTATTTTGGGTAGAGGGCCACTTAATGAGTTTTGGCAAGCTGTCAAGGGCTGCAATGATAGCCCTACCCCTTTACAGGTGCTTTGCCCTTGGTTGCCATCTTTGGACAGGCAGTCCCACCCCTTCACCCCTGACCTGTGCCAGAAGAAGTCCCTCCCTTTGCCCCCAGAATAACTCCTTTTTGGGGGTTTACCATCTTGGAACTTGGGGGAAAATCATATACTAAAAGTCAAACAGCTCCTATAATATATTTTAATTTTATTTTAAAATCTATGTGTGTCCTACTTTACATTAGTTTATGTATTGTATATAGAGGTGATTGCATAATAGTTCAAAAATAAAGTCTTACTCTTGTATATTGTGTGTAGCTGGTGTGTGGGGGACTGTCTGTGTGCGGTTTGTGAGGGAGTGTGGTTGTGTGGCGGGATGTAAAGTATGTTGGGGTTGTGGCTGTGTGTATATGTGTGGGGTATGTGTACAAGGTGTGGGTATGTGAGTTTTTGGGGTGTGATGGAGGGTGGGAGGGTGTGGGGACACACCACATGCTTCCCCCCACAGCACACAGCTTCTGCTACCAGAAGCAACAGCAGCAGGCGGTGGGCCCTCAGGGCCTTCATGGCCCACACAGGCACTGCCAACCAGCAGTACGCAGTTCCAGCCAATTTCGGGAACTTCACATGGCAGCAAGGAGCATAGCCAGGCTGGCCTGCCTCTATCATGTGTGGCTCACATGCAGCTCTTGGGACTCAAACACCACTGGGGGAAGCCCCACATGATAGAGCCAGCTGCCTTCTCTGCACCCTACTGACATATGCAGGTCCTGTGATGTAGCCAGTTGCCTTCCCCACTCCTTGCCACCACATTCACTGTAGTCCTAGGAGCTGCATAGGGTGGCAGGGAGCAGAGAAGACAGCTGGCTCCATCATGTGGGGCTTCCTCTCTGTCGTGTGTGAGTCCCAGGAGCTGTACATGAGCTCCACATGATAGAGGTGGGCCAACCTGGCCGTATTCCTTACTGTGACATGCAAATCCCAGAGCTGGCTGGAGTTGCACACTGCTGGGCAGCTTCACCTTCATGGGACAGGAGCACATGGGCCCACCGCCTGCTGCTACTGCTGTCATGGTGAGGGCATGTGGGGGTTCCCTGTATCCCTCACACCCCCAAACCCCCACGTACCCTGCCCACCGAAACCCTGCACTCCCACCACACCACTGGATGTATGCCCTGGGTTCCATGCTCCCACCAGCCCCATGCTCCATGTGTCCACCCAGCTGCAACATCCCTATGTGCTGCCCAGAGTGAGCACTGCAGCAGGGACATGAGGAGGAGCTTCTGAAGGCCAGGGAAGCTGAGCAGGTCCCCCGGTGGCTGAAGCAGTGGCAACAGCAGCCCCTCCCAGAAGCTGTGCATGCTGGCCAGGGCCAGGGCCAGGGCCAGGGCCAGGGCCCTCCCATACATGAAGGTGGGAGGGAAGGGTGTGGGCTGGGAGGGATACAATTAATTGGTGGGAAGCCATGGGCTTGATGAAATTATCTGTGTGTCAGCACAGAAGCAGAAAAGGATCTTGGAGTCACTATTGATTCCAAGATGAACATGGGCTGCCAATGTGGGGACGCAGTCAGGAAGGCTAACCGCACCTTGTCATGCATCCATAGATGCATCACGAGCAGGTCTAAGGAGGTGACCCTCCCCCTCTATGCAACATTGGTCAGGCCACAGTTGGAGTACTACATACAGTTCTGGGTGCCACACTTCAGGAGGGATGTAGACAGCATTGAGAGGGTCCAGAGGAGGGCCACTCACATGATCAGGGGGCAGCAGAGTAGGCCCTATGAGTACAGCCTATGGGACTTGAACCTGTTCAGCCTCCACAAGCAAAGGCTGAGAGGGGATCTGGTGGCTGTCTATAAACTTACTACGGGGGACCAGCAGGCAATGGGAGAGTCCCTGTTCCCCCAAGCACTACTGGGAGTAACAAGGAATAGCGGCCATCAGTTGACTGAGAGTAGATTGAGGGTAGACATCAGGAGGCACTACTTCACAGTCAGGGAGGCTAGGAAATGGAACCAACTTCCAAGGGAAGTGGTGCTCACTCCTACCCTAGGTGTCTTCAAAAGGAGGCTAGATAATCACCTAGCCAGGGTCATTTGATCCTAGCATTCTTTCCTGACCATGGCAGTGGGTCAGACTTGATGATCTGCTTAGGTCCCTTCTGACCCTACCAACTATGAAACTATGAAACTATCTGCCAGGCTGTATACAGCTTGTGGGCTGTATTTTGCTTGCCCCTGTGCTATGGTGTAGTCACTCTATGCTACACCTTAGTCTAAACACCAACCTCATCCCCAGAATGAGGCTCATAGCCCCCACCAGAATGGGGGTCCAGAATGGGCTCATAGCCCCCACCCTCCCTATTTAGCACCCTATATCCCTGATCACTACCCCCACTCCCCCACTGCTTTGTGGTTGCTCATGATGTCTGCCCTGCAAGAACAAGCCGGGAAGTGTTAAACTGCCTTCCCTCCCATCACCACTCTCTGGGCTAGAAAAGCAACAGCCTAGCAGCATCCATGACTAGCCAGCTAAGTTAACCTTTCCCTCCCTACTCCCTTGGGACAGTGCAGGCAGCCACAAGCAAGTAATGCCTTGGAGGCAGTGGAAGGCAGGAAATGGGGGAAAACCCAAGGAGCAAGGGGAGAGCCATGGGGTGTGGGGGAGTGTTCCAGGGAATCCCCAGGGCAGCAGAAGGTAGGGGGAAAGCCTGAAATGAGAGAAGGGTGATTCTTACCATTCAGTCCTCCAGGCCCTGGTGGCCTGAAGTGTGAGTGCTTCAAACTGAAGCTAGCACTAACACCCATCAACTCATGTTTTTTCTCCATGGAATGCCATTCTCCTAAAGGCAGTAGCCTAAGTTAACACAGCTGAACTTTGAGGCCAGACCTTGAGTTTTAGCTCCATCCTCTTCATTGCTGCTTCCTCATAACATAAGGGTTCTTGGATGAGCTAAAACCAGCACAACTAGCCCTATGGCACTCACTCCCAACCTTCCCCCAAGCACACAGAAAAAGTGTCAGAGGTGTAGAGTAGGGCTGTGTGAAGCTTTGGTAGCTGATTTGATTCAGAGGAGATTCGGCCCAATTCAGTGGACGAATCTCCAAATGTGAATCAAATCAGAACACCCATTGAAAAGGTCCACATAGATCCAGAAGCATCTGAATCAATTCAGAAAAGATTTGGAGATTTGGAAGGCAGGCTTGGAGGAAATAGAAACTGAGAAGAGGGAGGGGGGAGTGGGGGGGGGGCGTGCAGGGACTGCTCTGATATGGACATCTGTAGCTGGCCAGTGACTGTTATTTTTCCCTGAGTTCCCTTCCAATCACAGTGCTCTAGGGGAGGGACATTAGAACAACATATAAGGCTGTGTGTGAAGTGATCTTTGCCTTTTGTGAACTGTGCCTCTCTTGGACCAGCACTGTCTGAAAGGCTCTGGCTTGCTATCTAGTCTTTTGGTAGCTAGCTAGTTTCTCTTCTTCTGTGTTTTCCCTGACAGTGTGTCATCACTGTGCAGGAAATCACAACATATATTACAGACGCACACACATTCTACAGCACACCAAACATTATGAAACATGCTGGAAAGGCAGGTGCCAGGTCTTCTTGCAGGGGAGAGAGAGGGGGCAGAGGGAGAGCTGCAAGTCCCTCCCCACCAAACGTAGACATACCTCTTTCCTGGCAGTTATGAGTCTTCTCCTGCTTATGGGAGAAAGGAGGTGGGAGCAGTGTCTGCACCTGCACCACCTCCACTAACACCAGTAATAACCACCAGCACCAGCATGACAATCTCCACCCCAGTTTCAGTTCCCAGTGTGATCCTTCCAGTGCCAGAGAAGGAGCTGGATCTGGCAGCACCAGAGCTAAGTGCCATAGCTTAGGAAACTCTGGGGAAGTAGGGGGAATCTGAGTGGACTCAAACTCATGAACTCAATATAGACATTGGTTTTATGACACACTATAACCTGCCTGACATCTGACTCCCCAGGTGACCTGCTACATCTCCCTTTCCTCCTACACCAGCCTCTCTCTCACCCCCTGATGCCTCAGTTTACATTTTCATGGACTGGCTTTCTTGCATGCATACCAGCCTCTGGCTTTTTTACTATTCATTCCATCCAGTAAGAGCACACACCAGCTGCAGATGCTTCCTCAGCATGATGAAGGGACTTTAAACCCAAAACCTTGCTAAGATATATTTCTCCAACTATTCAGTTGATCTAATAAAATATATAAAATTTGCCCAAAGGGCCTTATCTGTTGATGTCCTTAGACCAACACGGCTACAACCTACACTCCTTAACACATACAAGTGATATAAGTTTTGCTTTTAACAGTTTGAGGTGCACTTTCACAGAAACTCCTGCACCTATCTTCTTGAAACTTAGCAGACTTCATGCCCTCAGAAGGGGCTACCATCCATGCTGCTTTTATCCAAATCTGAAAAATATGACAAAGTTATAGGTATTTTAGTGATTCCCCATTATAGTCTACGGCCGAATCTCCAAATCCAAATCAGCCAAATACAATCGGGACAGTGACTTAAATCACCAAATTAAATCACTGTCCCTCCAAATTGGCTAAATCTGAATCAAATACTTGCCACTTTTCATAGGGCTAGTGTGGAGCCTAAAAGAGGTGTCTGATAGACGACAACCTTCAGTCAGCTCAGTAGTCCAGTACCAGTCTCAGTAAGGCCAAGTATTGAAATTATGGTATAAAATCATACAAGTAACCAAAAAGTGATCTACCCCTGTTACAGAACAGAAGTTTGGTGCACATAGACCAATTTTTAAAAAGCCTGAACCCAGTCTAAGATTGACCTGGATCAATGTGGATTTAAACTTAAGTGCTTTAGGTTAGACTAGTACATTGAACTTCTGTACCAGGCCCCCTAGTGATTCATGTGAGGATGCTGTCCATGGCATCCCAGGTGCCTTTGCAGCTCCTCACCAGTTTCTGGTGGCTGGTGGGAGCTGGGCTGGGTCTTGCCCTGCCCAGGCCCCTACTTTGCCCATTCCCCCAGGGAGCCATGAGACTGGAGCCGCACGAACAGGCTGCGCAAACAGGCGTGCTTGTTTGCCGGTGCATGAGTTTGCGTGGATTTTGTGCAGGAGGGTATGCGGGAGGGCCCGAGTCCCTGCCTGCGATCCCCCTAGGGTACGTAGACTCAGGCCCAGCCCACCTACCAGTGGCATGCCGCAGATGAATACTTGCCGCACCCCTCGGGTCCCCTTGGGGTCTGCGGCCCCTCCCTCTGTCACTTCAGAGACTTCCACCAAGACGGAGCCCATGGTTCCAGGCTCCACGCAGACAGAGCCCCTGGCTCTCTGCTGCGGGGGCTGCCTGTCCCTTTTTCAGGCTCTGGGGCCAGGGAGCATGGCTACCTCCCCTTGTGGGGTCTGCTCCCTTTTGGGGTCTCTGGCATGCCAGCTGGAGGAGCTCCAGGCCGTAGTTCAGAGACTGCGTGCCATCAGGGACTGCAAGCAGGAGATAGACTCCTACTGCTAGGCCCTTCTCCCCCGGGAGCCAGAGGGTAGACCACAGTCTCCCTCCAGGACAAGGGAGGACTCTGGGACCTCCCATTCTGTCCAGTCAGGGGGATGGACCAAGGTGGTCAAGGGCCCTAAGGACTGCCTTACCTAGGCCCCTCCCCCACTGGAGCTCATCAACAGGTACAAACCTCTTGCAGCCCCAGCAGAGCCTGCTAAGTTGCCAGATCCTGCAAGCAACACAGGCTCAACTGTAGCTACCACTCCTGCTCTCCCCAAGACAAAATGCAAAGTGTTTGTTGTGGGAGACTCCATCCTAAGAGGGACTGAGTGCGTAATCTGCCGCCCCAACCCCTTAGCCCAGGAAGTCTGCTGCTTCCCAGAGGCATGCATCTGAGACATTGAGGAGAAAATCCCTAAGCTCCTCCAGCCCACAGACCACTATCCCATGTGCCTTATTCATGTGGGTATCAATGACATGGTTCAGAGCGTTTCCAGCTGGGTCATGAGGCACTACAGAGGTTTGGGAGTGGGACTAAAGGGTCTGGGGGCACAGGTGGTGTTTTCTTTGAAACTCCCACTCTTGGGGTATGGGCTGAGGAGGGAGAGGAGTATCCAGGTAATTAACCAAAGACTGTGGCAT
>NW_005842093.1:325326-330005 GCF_000455745.1 Alligator sinensis | reverse complement strand
GCGAGCTGCTGGGAAGAGATGGCCTCCACCTCTCTCCACTGGGGAGGAGGCTTTTCTCAGACGGACTGGCTGACCTGCTCCACTGGGTTTTAAACTAAGCCCACTTGGGGGACAGGGGGCCTACTGCCACTGCTGGCCTGCTGAGCAACCCTTGCAAAGCCAGCAGGCCAAGTCACTTAAGGGAGTCTTCCCCTACCCCAGTCCTAGTACAATTTGTGGGCAAGGCAAGAGCCCCCAAGGGGGCACTTGCCTGCCTGTACACAAATGCCAGGAGCTTGGGGAATAAGCAGGAGGAACTCATCCTCCTGCTTAACACAAAGAATTACAACATCATAGAGATAACGGAGACCTGGTGGGACTCCACCCATGACTGGACCATGAATATAGACAGCTATACCCTGTACAGAAGAGATCGAGTAGATTGAGGGGGTGGGGGGTGTAGCGCTCTATGTTAAGTAAAGCTACATGTCCTTGCAAGCTGATATTGGTGACCAGGGTGGATGACTGGAGACCCTCTGGGTTAAAATCTGTGGGGAACATGGCACAGGGGACACAACAGTTGAAGTCTACCACAGACCTCCCAGCCAAAGTCAAGAGCTTAACCAGGAGTTCACCCAGGAACTGACTGAGGCCACATGCTCCAGGACCATGATTGTCATGGGTGACTTCAACTACCCAGACATCTCGTGGGAGGATCATTCAGCAAAATCTGAATGGTTCCAAAGCTTCCTATCATGCGTGGATGACCTCTACCTGACTCAAGAAGTCTATGGGACAATGAGAGGTAAAGCGCTGCTTGACTTGATACTGGCTACTGGGGATGATCTAATCAGTGAACTAGTGATCAATGAGAAGCTGGGTGACAGTAACCATGAGCTGATCACCTTCACCATTTGCCGTAAAGCTGGCAAGTCAGTCAGCAAAACTGAAGTCCTTGACTTCAGGAAAGCTGACTTTGACAAGCTCAGGAGGTTTGTCAGTGATGTCGTACAGGTCTATGACCCCAGGGGGAGGGGAGTCCAGGAAGAGTGGTTGCTCCTCAAGGGAGCAATCCTCAATGCACAAGCTAATTTGATTCCATCTTGGAGAAAAGGCAGCAAGAGAGCACAGCAGTACCCCTGGCTCTCCAGGGATCTAGCAGACCTCCTAAGGCTAAAAAGAAAGGCCTACAAAGGATGGAGGATGGGATTAACCTCCATGGAGGAATATTCTGCACTGGTCTGGTCCTGCAGGGAGCAAACCAGGAAAGCCAAGGCTGCAACTGAACTCCAACAAGTATCAAGGAAAATAAAAAGTATTTTTTCAGATATGTGGGGAACTGGAGGAAAAGCAAGGGCAACATTGGACCCCTGCTAAACCAGATGGGACAACTGACAACTGACGCCCAGGAAAAAGCCAACCTATTAAATGGGTACTTTGCATCAGTCTTTCATCAGTCCCAAGGGACGCCCATGCCGACTATGGGACAGGGACTTCTAGGTGAGGATGATCCCCTGGCTTCCATCAATGCTAACCTCATAAAGGAACACCTTGAGAGGCTGGATACCTTCAAGTCAGCTGGCCCTGGCAATCTACACCCCAGGGTACTCAAAGAGCCAGCTAGCATCATAGTCCAGCCCCTGGCACGGATCTTTGAGAACTCCTGGAGCTCTGGTATAGTGCCCGAAGACTGGAAGAATACCAATGTGGTACCTATCTTCAAGAAAAGGAGGAAAGTGGATCCGGCAAACTACAGGCCCATTAGCCTGACCTCTATCCTGGGGAAGGTCTTGGAAAAGATTATCAAAGAGGCCATCTTTAACAGACTAGCTGAAGGCAATATCCTGAGGGATAGCCAGCACGGGTTTGTTGCGGGTAGGTCTTGCTTGACCAATCTCATTTCCTTTTATGACCAGGTGACCTATCACTTGGACAAGGGAGAAGACATTTATGTCATATATCTTGACTTCAGAAAATCCTTTGATATGGTATCCCATGATCACCTCTTGGCAAAACTGGCCAACTGTGACCTTGGGTCCACCACAATCCACTGGCTGGGAAATTTGCTCCGTGGTCAGATCCAGAGGGTGATAGTAGATGGAAGTCAATCATCATGGTGCCCTGTGACCAGTGGGGTCCCCCAAGGCTCTGTCCTTGGACCCATATTGTTCAACATCTTCATTAATGATGCAGACATTGGAATCAGAAGCAGACTGGCCAAGTTCGCCGATGACACCAAACTCTGGGGCAAAGTATCCAGACCCGAAGACAAGAGGGCGATCCAGGTTGACCTGGACAGGCTCAACAAATGGATGGACAAGAACCTGGTAACACTGAAAAATGCAAGGTTCTCCATCTTTGGAGGAAAAACCTGCAGCATCCTTATAGGCTCGGCAGTGCTACGCTGGCTAGCACTATGGAATAAAGAGACTTGGGGGTCATCATTGCCACAAGATGAACATGCGCCTTCAATGCAATGCTGTAGCTAGTAAAGCAAGCAAAACCCTGGCTTGCATCCATAGATGCTTCTCAAGCAAATCCCAGTGTCTCAGCCGGGAAGAACCGACTGAGGGAAACACTGGTTAATTAAGCGAACGTCAGGTGGGCTGGTGGATGGAGAGGCGAGACAGCGTATTGGTTGGAAAAATAGCTTTTACTTACGCCGCTGGTGGCCGTGACGCAGGCTGTAAAGGCTGCTTGCGTAGTTGCAACGAGTTGCTCCAACTGGCAAAAACCCAAGCCAGTGAGTCCACAAACGAACCGGGCATGCAGGGAAAGGGTACGTTGGGGATAAGCATTCGGCGACGGGGAGAAAAATCGATAGTTGATCAGGCTATCAATTCACTCTGCCATGAGTCAGGAATTCTTTTAAGTCACTCTGCAGCGTGCTCAAAGTTCTCCGACTTGGGTGGAAGTCGCGCGGATTTTTATACGGCTAGCGAGCCAATTACTAGCCGTCAAGTAGGAATAATTTAGAATCAGCCAATAATGGGGTGCGAATTTTCATACAAATGGCGGGAACCTCTTTGCACCGGAGATTCCTCTCTGCAGCAGAAAACTCCACCGTGCAAAGAATCTCCAATGTGGCGGGAAAATTCCACTGTGCCGAGGCACCAAATCGTTGGGTTATGACATACCCCCTTGCCAACGGCACAGCTGGAATTATAAACACATGTACGTGTTATAAGTAATTTTCATCTAAGGACTCATCGGCTTTACAAAACTTAAATAATTAACAAATACATATAAACAAACAATTCTATAGACCAGTCTTCAACAAACTATAAAATACAATAACTTAAACATATAACAACAATTATTGGTCATCATCTGACTGGAGAACATCTATTTGGGACTCCCTTTTTTTATTAGTTAGTGAAATGTGGTTCATAACGAAGTAGTCGCCACGGAGTGCCCGTCTGTTTCCATAGCAGACAATGCCAACTAAAATACTTATAAACATTAGAAAAAGAGTTCCACCCACTGCACTACTGATAATGGTACCCCAATTGCCTTCCCGCATTACTGTTAAGGTTAATGTTGACGCTAGACTTGTAATGCTATTAGTTGAAGAATACCATGAAACCATGGGCGGTCGTGTGGTAGAAAGATCTAATATGTAAATAGTCTTTTGATCGCTTCTTTGACCAAGGGAATTTGTCACCCTGCAAATGTAAGTCCCAGCATAATTGTGGGTTAGTGGGCTATTGAAATGCAGAGTATTGTTTATAGACAATAAGCCTTTAGGCCATTGTCCATCTAATCTGGTCCAGGTAAATTTTGTAGGTGGTGGATTAGAGTTATCATTGCACTTAAACTGAACACTTTTTCGTCTAATAAATCAATTTTCATCATAGCCAGTTATTGACACTTCAGGAGCATATTGAATGTCTAGTATATAAGAATACCTTATCTCCTTGTCCAAAGCTGGGTGACTTACAACACAAGTAATGCATCTTCAGTTTGCAAATCTAGTAGGAATGATTTTATATTGACTTACAACTGTCACTGTTTCATTTGGAAAGGAAGTTGAATTAAATTCTATTTTACCAAGGTCTCCCTTCCAATCAATATCTGCAGCAGGTTTTCCTGTGGCTGCTATACACATGGCTGCTACTGTCCAATCTTTACCATCTATTAAGGGAGTTGGTCCCTTTGTAAAGCTCACAGTGGGTTCAGCAATTACAGTTATAGTTGTTATCGACTCTGCATTTCCTAATGGGAATGTAACTGCTTTGCATACATACTTTCCTGCATCAGAGAAGCTCACATTGTTTAGGTTGATTGTTATATCACTGGACGAAGAGTTTTTAAATGCCACTCTTTCATGGTATTTTCCTTGAACAGAAAACCCATGTTCAGGATGGTGCACAACAATAGTTTGTGCACTTTTACCCTGCAGCTTTTCCCATGAAATCTGCACTATGGTATCATTCACATTAACTATGCACTTCAATATGATATTCTTTCCCCAAACTGCTGTTACGTGTGGATCAACAACTAGTTTGACTAAAGCACCACAGCATAAATGGGAAAGAAGCAATGTAAGAACAAGTTCTAACCCAGTGAACATTTGCCGTCTCGGTGTCCCCGCGGCGGCCATTGCTGCATCAACTTGAAGGTGCTGCGATTTGATGCTTGGTAAATCTAGCGATCGAGCAGCTGCAGATTACCACTTTGTTATGATCAGACCTGTAGGG
>NW_005842093.1:280514-325278 GCF_000455745.1 Alligator sinensis | reverse complement strand
AGTTGTGGTGAGCGATAATAGAGGGACGATCGGGCTTTTCTTCTAATAAGACAGAATAGGTGTTAGGATACTGTTCCGACCGTTGAACTACTCCCTTGTAGACCTGTGGATGAGATTGACGAGGGTGTGGTATTGAAACCCATACTAACTCATTTGGCTGGAATTTAGGTTCCCATGGTAGAGGTTTTTTGGTATTAGTCTCGTCCCATAGTGGCTTTGAGATGTTTAATGAAATGAGGATGTCATGATTATACTTAGTCCAATTTTTGTACGTCCCTCCTCCCTTGAGACGAAGTTGTTCCTTATATAAGCCGATGTGTCTCTCCACAACACCATTAGATTGCGGGTGGTATGGCAGATGAAGATGCCATGTGACATTATGAAGACGAGCGAATTTGTCCAGAGCGCTAGAGTTGAAAGGGGGTCCTCCATCAGACTGAATTTCATGAGGAGGTTGCCAGACAGCAAATGCAGCGGTTAAGGCAGAGACAACAGCAGTGGCGTTTCTCTTTCGTAAGGGGATGACCTGTAACTGACGTGTCCCCAGGTCAACAATAACTAACCCTTTATTTGGCAGTTTAGACCTGGGGAGGGGCCCAAGCAGATCTACTTGCCAGACCCTTCCCGCTTGTAACTGGGAAGTGTCGAAAGCCCCAAGTTGATATTTGGTTTGATGGCATTTCTCCTTGGCACATACCTCACAGGCTTGTGCTACCTTTTCCCAATCGTGTCAAACTCCATACGAGGTTGTTTCAGTAGTAGCTTGGCGCCAGCGTCGATGGCTGGCCCACGGTCCTGGGTGACCCCAGTTTTCATGGAGCCACGCAAGGAATGGGTTTACCTCAGTACCGAAGGCAGAGGTGATAGGTAAAACTAGGTCGGTCCGGAGTGGGTCTTCTAAGAGTTTATCGATGACCTCATGCACTGGGTCAGTATCTGGACAGTGTGACTTGGTATGTTTAATCAATGGGAGTCGTGTAAATTTAGTTAGAGTTTTCCAGATGTCTTCCCACTCACCTAAATTTTCGCTGGGAAGGGCTGTACCGGTGAGAATCTTATAAATGTACTGTAAGTCAAGTGCAATAATTGGAACTGGGAGTGTGTCATCGTGGTGCACTAGACGGTGTTGTAACATGTAGAAGAATCCCAACAATTCACATTTTTGGCCAGAGGTGTCATTTGGGTGGACCCAGGATATTTTCACATCGTGGCAAGCCTTACAATAATACCCATAGCCTCCACCGTGTCGAGAGGTCCCATCTGAAGCCATCCAGGCGGGGGCAGAGGTTCCATATAACTTTGGGAGCTTTTCCTCATCTTCCGGGCTAGGACTAGGTTTTGTGTCCTCTAATTTCCAGCAGCACCAGTTGTAGTGGTAGATAAGCACCAACGTGTTCCATGTCTTAGGTTCCCCCTGAAAATGCGGGTCAACTTTCTCTGCATCTAGCAAGGGCAGCAACGTGGCAACGGGAGTGCGAAGTGTCCCGTGCCCCCTTGCTAATGGCTCTGCTAGCTGTCCAGCTAGGAGGATTTTTCCTATTGCTCCATACCAATGTTGTGCTGCTTGAAGAGTCTTATGGGCAGTGTATACTAATTCATCACGAGGGTTGTGCGCAACAGCCCACACGTGGTTCATGGTGAATCCAAGGGTTATGATCAATGGTTCACCAAGATTGATTGCGTGGAGCTGTGCACTCTTGACAGCGGCTACTAGGCGAAGCAGATTCTGCTGGTCCCCTTCTGTCCAAAGCGTGGATTTTCGGGACTTGTTACGGATCTGTCGCTGTAATTTAGTAAGGAGTGCTAGATGACTAGGGTTAACATAATGCCGATACCAATTTAGGTGACCTAAGAGCTGCTGAAAATGTCTTTTAGTCACGGGCAGGGATTTCTTTAATGGGTCGATGTCAGGACCATCATGTGAGATTCTGCGGTGGATAGAGCCAATGAATCGGGTGCCAAGGAATGTGATGTCATCTACGGGATGTAGGCATGACTTTTCCTCGTTAATCGTCCATCCCTTATTCTGAAGGTGGGTGACCAGTTAGTTGACTATACTGGTAACGATGGAACTGTCATGACCCATGATAGCGATGTCATCAATATAACTCCAGATTCTCAATTCCTCTTCTGATGGAAGGGTATGTGAGGTGCGAAAGTTCTTTAGGGTATCATTCATGGCACCGGTGGCTAGCGACGGGGCATTGCAGTATCCCTGCGGGCAGACCGTCCATCTGTACATGGTGCCCTCGATGCACATATTCAATACTCCTTCAGGGTCAACAATCGGGATTGAGCAGAACATGTTCTTTAGGTCCAGTGTGACCCCGACCCATTCATTTTGCTGGAATTGAGCCATTTCAAACATACATTGTGGTAGGGTAGATGGGTTGGGTTGCTGAAGCACTCGACACCTTTTGTTGGCCTCCCTGTAATCAACAACTAGCCGAGCTTCGTTAGGTTTCCCAGGCTTTGCAACTCCCCACCCCGGTGACAGGTAAGTACTGGCAGTTACTGGTTTGATGTAACCTTGTTGTTCCAGTCATTGCAGGAGATCAATGAGGGATTCTTTGAGGGGACCCTTGGTTGGAATTGGTCGGTATCACCAGGTGGAGGTGTTGTAAAGCGTCAGTTGATGCCAATACGTCTTCAGGATAATGATAGGTAGCGCTTGTAACACTTGTTCTTTGAGGTTAAGCGCTTTGATTCCCGGAATTCCCAGAATATTGATGCCCCCTAACACTGCCCCCAGAGCGCGTTGATGGCCTTGGACAGTAAATCTGACTTTTGTTGTAACCTCAACAGCGTTAAGTCCCTGTACCCTAATTGTTTTTGTGGTTTTCTGGTGGGGTATTGATGAAGTAATTACATTAACTTGAGCTGCGGTGTCGAGGAGGAAGAACACTTGTTGATTACTTGGGTCGGTGGGATCGTAGACAGTAAGTTTGGCGTAGGGATGGAGATCAGTGGGATCAGGCTCGAGTTGAAGGAGGCCGCCGAGGCACTAAAAATCATTGGGTTATGACACCCAGGACATCGTTTTCCCCTTGTACTCAGCCTTGGTGAGGCCGCAGCTGGAGTACTGCATCCAGTTATGGGCCCCACAATTCAAAAAGGATGTGGAGAAGCTTGAGAGAGTCCAGCAAAGAGTCACACACATGATCAGAGGTGAGGAAAACAGACCTTACAATGACTGGCTAAGAGCTATGGGGCTCTTTAGCCTAGAAAAGCACAGGCTCAGGGGTGATCTGATGGCCACCTATAAGTTTATCGGAGTGACCACCAGTATCTGGGGGAACGTTTGTTCACCAGAGCGCCCCAAGGGATGACGATGTCGAATGGTTATAAACTACTGCAAGACTGTTTCAGGCTAGATATAAGAATGAATTTCTTTACTGTCTGAGCCCCCAAGGTCTGGAATAGCCTACCATTGGTGGTGGTTCAAGCACCTACATTGAACACCTTCAAGAGAAATTTGGATGCTTATCTTGCTGAGATCCTATGACCCCAGCTGACTTCCTGCCCCTCGGACAGGAGGCTGGACTCATTGATCTTCCAAGGTCCCTTCCATCCCTAATGTCTATGAAATCTATGAAATCTGTGAAACTGGCGGCCTTCTACGACCAGGTCACAAAATTCTTGGATGCAGGTGTCACAGTGGATGTAGTCTTTCTGGATTTTAGGAAGGCCTTCAATACTGTCTACACCCCATTTTCATTAAGAAATTAGGCAACTGTGGTGTCGTTGCCTACACAGTCAAATGGGTCACAAATTGGCTGAAAGACCGCACCAAGAGAGTGGTGGTGGATGGGTCTTTTTTAACCTGGAGGGATGTGGGCAGTGGTGTTCCCCAGGCTCAGTCCTTGAGCCTGTACTGTTCAACATCTTCATCAGCGACTTGGATGAGGGGGTGAAAAGCACCTTGATCAAATTCATGGATGACACCAAGATATGGGGAGAAGTGAGCATGCTGGAGGAGAGGGACAGGCTACAACTAGATATGGACAGGTTACAGGGTGGGCAGATGAGAACAGGATGGGTTTCAATACAGACAAGTGCAAGGTATTGCATCTGGGGAGGAAGAACCAGCAGCATACCTACAGGCTGGGGAACTCCCTTCTCATCAGGACAGAGGCAGAAAAGGATCTTGGAGTCATTATTGATTCCAAAATCAACATGGGCCGCCAATGTGGGGACGTGGTCAGGAAGGGTAATCGCACATTGTCATGCATCCACAGATGCATCACAAGCAGGTCCAAGGAGGTGATCCTCCCCCTCTATGCGACACTGGTCAGGTCACAGATGGATTACTGCATCCAGTTCTGGGTGCCGCACTTCAGGAGGGATGTTGACAGCATTGAGAAGGTCTAGAGCAGGGCCACTCACATGATCAAGGGGCAGCAAGGCAGTCCCTACGAGTGGAGGCTACAGGACCTGAACCTGTTCAACCTCTGCAAGAGAAGGCTGAGAGGGGTTCTGATGGCCATCTACAAACGGGCCAAGGGAGACCAGCAGGCTGTGGGAGAGTCCCTGTTCCCTAGAGCCCTAACAGGAGTAACAAGAAATAATGGCTATAAGTTAAATGAGAGTAGATTCAGGCTAGACATCAGGAGGCGCTACTGCACAGTCAGGGCGGTTAAGAGCTGGAACCAACTTCCAAGGGAAGTGGTGCTCACTCCTACCCTGGGGGTCTTCAAAAGGAGGCTGGATAATCACCTAGCCAGGGTCATTTGACCCCAGCATTCTTTCCTGCCCATGGCAGGGGGTCGGACTTGATGATCTACTTAGGTCCCTTCTGACCCTTCCAGCTATGAAACTATAAAACTATGAATTTATTAAAATGAGTGCAGATTCACCCCAGCAAAAAAAGTTCTAAAATGACTTCAATCCATCCACCTCACCCCCACCCCTGCCACTTTTTTCTTTGTCCTACCTTGCTTTAGCAACATGTTGCACACATTTTGCATGACAGTAGGAGAAAACAAGGACCCAAATCTTCCTCATCCAGATATTTGGAAGTGATGAATTGAGAAATCTCACAGAAAGCTTTATTTGGGCTGTTACATGCATACCCCTGATAGACAGAGAACACCAGGAAAGAACAAATAACAGTATTTATCCCCAATCTAAGTTTTAGCTGAGAGTTTTGCAAACTTCCCTAAGATAGTAAACATTCCTTTCTTTTGAATGACTAAAAAGCACGTATTTACATAAGCATTCAGCTGCCTCTATTTCAGGAAAATGGATGTTCTTTCTGTCTCCCACCCTGTTAGGCAGTGCTGAAACATTAATTGAGCCTTTTGTTTGTTTACAGCAGCGATGACCCTGCTAATGCACAAGTGTCATGCATGATAGATTCATTGACAGATAATCCTCAGTAGGGGCCTGTTACATGAAAAATGATCCTCTTCCATGAGTATCACCTTCAGAAATTATTTAGTACCTTTTCTCTTCCAATTATGAATCTCCTGCAGCTGGGAAAGTGCTTGACAGATGCAGCCTATAGCAACAGGAAACTTTCCCATATACCAGTATCATTAATTCAACAGTTAAACTCACCTATTGTCTAAGACTCGGATTTTCAAAAGGGCCTAACCAAAATAAATTAAATCAGATTTTCATGCCTAACTCCTTTGAAAATCCCATCTAAAACAATAGAAGAAGTCTTTATTAAGCTGCCAAAAAGTTCTATTATGCTATAAGAGGATCTGTTTGTCTGAAGTCGTGTGCAGTTTGGAACCAGAAGTTGTCACACTTCATGAAAAGCTGCTAACAACATGCTAACACAAAGCATCGCAAAAATATTTCATTAATCACTAAAATTCACTGTTAACTGCACCAAACTGCAGTATTCATGGTGAAATTAAAGCAAAGATGCTGCAGGTGTTTAAACTGTGTGCTCAGTGTCAGAATGAAATAATTCAGGTGCTAGGCTCAAGCTGTGCTTGGTACTGAGGTGATGATGTTACCATTTTTACAAATAATTTATTAGTAGAATAGTGTCTAGAGACACTAGAGACCCTCCCACCTCTCCCTTCCCCATCTGTGGTCAGAGGCTCCTTTTGGCAGGCCCTATACAAGTAAATAATACTAATTTTGTCCTTTTCTCAGAGTTTTCAAGCTAAGATTTAAAGAATCTGTAACATGTGTATGTACTGACTGTGGCAGTGCACTGTGTGTGCTTGCCACTTTAAGGGCCTGGAGCTGGCAGCCTCCAAGTGCCTGATGAAGGCAGCTATTTTGAGGCAAAGGCTGCCTATATAAACAAGGCAGTTTGGCTGCAGGAGGAGAGGCAGCAACCTTGCCTGGCTGAAGGGCTGCTGTGAATGACCTGGAGGTAAGGGGGAGCTGCAAGGGGATGGTAAGGAGGCTCCTGGTCCTGGGCATGACCTGAAACTGCACCCTGCTGGGAGTGGGTGGTCTAGTGGGGCTCGCAGTGGCACGGGAGCCCCCAGGAAATGCCAGGCCAGTTATCACCTCGGTGAAAGGCGGGTCGGGGCACCTTAACCCCTAGCTCCCACCACCACCGGGTAAGTTACCCTTGAGTTCGTTGGAGGGCCTAGGGGGCCAGTGTTGTGAGGGGCCCAGAGAGGGCGGACCATGAGAGTGGGAGTGATGTGGGCGTGGTGTTGCGGTTGCCCCCAAGAGGATGGGGAGTAGTGGCACGGTGAGGCCCAGTGACAGAGTGAGCGGCTAGAGAGACCCGGCCTGAAGAGGAGAGTACCCTCGACTGGCCCAAGCTGCGGCCAGGACTACAGTAGTCAAAAGGGCTGGGGGCCCACCGCGAGGGACGCCCAAGAGCCGGGGTCCTGGGGTCCCGACTGGCCTGGAGGTGGGCCAGGGCAAGTGGCCGAAGGTCCCGGGGGGACCACACCCGAGAGGGGAACATGGCTTCGGGGGGGCTAGGTAGCCTGGATGATGGCGGAGTGGCCGTCTGAGAGGAGAGGATCATAGAGGGGTCCTGTACGGACGATTTGGGGGCCCAGTGTGGGGCCGGTGACGATGTGAACACCATGATGCCATCTGCGAGGCTTGGGTTGTGGTATTAGGGGAGGTCGGAGCTGCAGAGAGCGCCCCCTGGCATCGGGGCACTAAATGGGCAGCCTCCCGCTTAATTGACATCTTAATTGAATCAATTAACATCAAAGGCGTGGTGGGCGAGATAGGTGGGCGGTTGCCCAGAGACAGGTGGGCGGGCCATGGAGATCGGCCCCAAGGTGGCCCCCTGTCACACAGACAAAAGCAAGGAGAAGGGCAAAGTAACAGGAGAGATGGGCAGATGCATAATACAGCAGTTTAAAAAAATGCCAGAACTTTTGCGTGACTATCCCCACTAATTCCAAAAGGCAATGATTTGTAGGTATCGTGACAAATGCATCTTACTTTAATGATTGAGGGAGTTGCTCTTCCAAAAACGTCATCTCCCTTGTCAGGTCTTTTTGTGTTCTGTAACATGCATCTGATTTAATAGATACTTTATCACTTAAGATACTGAAAGTCCAATGCATTTTGAAAATGCATGCTAATGAAAAGAAGGGATCATGTAGGCAGGCATTGTTGGTATTAAATCTTAAAGCAGTGTCATTGTAATGGTTTAACATACTTAACAAATGTTTATCTTTGCATTACAGACAATTAATTTTGTGTATTTATCAGCTTTTTAAACATGCAACTACAGAATCCACTGTTCTTTGTAAGAAAGAAGTTAATGTTGATGATTGTACATATAAATTTCTCTTATCTCCCCTTCATTTATCATTCAAGGCATCACATATTATTATTTTGTTTGAGTGTTTGCAAGTCCATTCAGCTATGGCTTTGTGTTTCTAGGTATCTTTAAAGAAGATAACTGTATACAAACCATGTTATTTACCATGTCGCTATTTTGTGCACATTCAAAGTAATTTGCAAATGCTAAGGGATGAGACACAATTTTTGTAACTCTTTTCAGTAAAAACAAACAAACAATCTGCTGCAATTTCCTTGGTAAAAACGTCTACCTTCAAATATACAAATACTATTTTTATTAAAATAATAGGGAAAGGAAGCATCCTGTTATAGACTCATAGATTGTTAGGGGCTGGAAGACACCTCACAAGATCATCGGGTCCAGTCCCCCTGCACTAGGCAGGAAAGACAAGTAGGGGTCAGGTGGCCCCCACCTGTCGGATATATTCAAACTATATCTTTTTCAGACTGTAATGTTCTGGACCTTGAAATACTATGAACCTGGTTTACATGTAGTAGGCAACTATCAATCCTGCTGGATAATGGTGCATGCATGAGAGGTCACCAAGACCTTTGACATGCATGCCAAAGGAGGAGTATGGAGAAGTATAGGCTGCCCTTTAGACCATTGAGACAGTGTCCAGAGCCTCAAATGGCTGTAGTTATATGTGCATCCCAGAATCAAACCCCAAAGCAAATCCAGACAGACAAGGATTCTACCACTGAACAACAACAGCAGGTTATTCAAATTTATACGTATTGGTCAGCTTATATATACTGAAATGTGAAAATCCTACCCATAATTTTCCTTCTAATATTATAAAAGCCTACGTCTGTCTATCTGTCCATAACACTTTATTCATGCCCTGATTGGCTGACAGAAACAGCCAATCAGAGTACTCCAAGCATGTGGGCATGCCACCAAACCTGTGCTGGCCTCGGCTCCCCCACCCCACTCCCTGCAAGCCGTGCCGAGGACTGGACAGGGGGTGGGGGATCTGGGGCCAGCAGCGCTGGCCTTGGCTTCCCCACCCTGCTCCCTGCAAGAGGCAGAAGAGTGGCAGCATGGGGCATTAGGTGGCAGCACTCCATTACAGGTCCCTCCCCCCGTCATTCTTAACAAGCAATTGTCTAGTTTTAACATAGCAGCCCTTAACCATTTGTGAATGATGTACTACAGTGTGATGTACATCACCAAGTACATTTTCTAGAATAATTGGTTTATAGATAGGAACAAATATGTAGTTGAACAATATTCTGAAGTTTATCAGTGATAAGTTACTGATCTTGGATGTTTGAGGAATAATAATTATTCTTGTACTGTTTTCCTTGAGTTTATTTTAAGGCACTGTTTATGATCACTTTCTTGTTTCTTATTGATGTCTTTAATTGAAATATTTTGTAATGGGCTTGTGTAAATGTATCATGGTGAAAGCTGATGGAATGATTTATAGATTTTAAAACCTAACAGCAGCATTATTATAGGTTGGCAGTGGAAAACAAATAAGGAAATAGGAGCCTTTTTCCCCAACTCTGCTGTTGGATTAATGCATGACCAGAGTAAATTAATTTCTCCATGTCTCAGTTTCCTCATGAAATGAGGCATGGAGTAAAAAGAGGAATGATACTAACTTGCTTTACAATGCATTTTGAGATCCATGGATTAATTATATTTTAGAGCCATTTAGTTATTATCATGAATTAAATTAATCTCATGTCTAACATTTTTACAGGTCCTAGAACTAAAGCCAGGAGTTCAGCTACAGAGCAAAAAGGAAACAGTTTTCTACAGGGTTTAATGTTTATAAGGGGGAAGTAAATTAAGCAGAAGGCAAACATTCTCTGTTAAAATTCAAGTCAGTTTCACATTGCCTGTCTGGAAATTTATTCTTCAAAGGCATCTTCCGTAACACCAAAGCAACAACTGTAAGATCTGATCTCTACAGGTAGTGCTCAAGCAATACAACGTCTGTGTGTGGATAAGACGTTAAGCTTAGAGAAACTCACTATGGTAAGTTAACTAAAAAGAAATCTGGTAGATTGTTGGGGCCAAAGTCACAACTTCCATTATCAAGGCCTTCTATCTGAAGTCAGCTATGAAGCTTTACAAATTAAACAATGAGGTTTTTTGGGGGTTTTTTTCCATCCCGTGTTATAAGAAACTTTGAAAGAAAAAATGTAGCCAGAGTTCTAGCTTCAATATTGAATATTTCCTTTTACTCTGGTCTTTCTCAGGGTTTTTTTTTTAATTATTTTTATATAACCAATTGAATGCTGAGGTTTGCTGTACCTTATTCAGTGAGAAGGCAACTTAAAAAACTAATATGCTGCGTCAGCATCAAGTGAAATAAATTGATTTAGAAGATGACAGCTGAGGGGCTATGCTGAAGTGTGTTCAGCCTGTAGATGCCAAGCTATGTCACACTTCTGTGTAATGTATTTGAATTGGTTTCTCATGGAAATATATTCCTGAGGAGCTATATCAGGCAAAAAAAGCCTGCATCTCCAGGAATGTTTTGATCAAGCACTGTGGACTTCAATCAGGTGCAGTCACACACTGTTTGTCACAAACCTATCTATGGGGGATTCTGAGAGCCCCAAGTTTCTCCCTACTGTGCTGCCACTTGTCTTAAGGAACAAAATGAGGTTGCTATGGGATAACTTCTTAACCCAGCAAGCCTCAGCTCCACTGCCCTTCTGCAGAACCCTGAAGCTACAGTGAGGGAATCTCTGCTAGCTCCATGTGGCCATCACATTGGGTTACAAAAGAAATTATAGATCCCCCTCTCTGTGGAGAGAGCTAATCTAAAACATCATTTGCTCAGAAATCACTCTTTCTATGGGCAATCAATAAGAGACAAAACAACAAAGGGACTTACTATATAGGATGAAAGAACTACAGAAGCAAAACTGACAATAGATTTGGAGACAGAAAAGCAAAAAAAACAAAAAAAACCAAAAAAAGTTCAATATTTTTATCAATGACCTGGAAGATGGAATGGAGTGCACCCACAGAATGCTTGTAGGTGACACCAAGCTGGGGGTGTAGTAGATATGCTGGAGAGTAAGGCTAGGATTCAGAAAAGCCTAGACAAATTGCAGGATTGGACCAAAAAATATCTCCTGAAATTCAATAAGTCCTGCACTTAGGATAGAATGATCCCATGCACCAGTACAGGCTGGGGGGCTGACTGGCTAAGCAGCAGATCCGCAGAAAAGAACCTGGGGGTTACAGTGGACAATAAGTTGAATATGAGCCAATGGTGTGCCCTTGTTGCCAATAAGGTTAATGGCATACTGGGCTGCATTGGAAGGAGCATTGCCAGGAGATTGAGGGAAGTGATTCTTCCCCTCTATTCTGGAGTAGGAGTGGTGTGTCCAGTTTTGGGCCTCCATTAAATAAATGATGGAGAAAAAATGGTGAGTCCAGTGGAGGGCAAAAAATGGTTTGTAAACTACTGCATGCCAGAAGTCCCAAGAGGCAGGACACTTCAGGCAAACACCTTGGAAATGCAACACTTTCCTTGCTTCCTCAGGGCTCTAATGGTGAAGATTTCCTGCTGGCTTACAACAGTGAGGACACCAAGTTGTCCTCTTGCTGTCCTATATTGCTGTCCTTTTTGCCAGATTATTCTATCTCCCACAGCATCAGTGCTTGTTTAGCAGTGCTGCCTTATGAAAACAAAAGGTGAGGCTAAAGGTCCAGATGTTCCTGGCACCTCCTTGCATTTCTTGACTTTCTGCGTATAGCTATTCCAGGAAGAAAGGAGCCAGAAGCAAGGTTGTCCAAGGCTTAGGTGGCCAGAACACAAGGGTAAGTCTTTCCCTCTTTATTTAGACTTGTGACCTAAGGGCAAACATTTTTAAAAGGCTACAGTCCAGATTCGTAACAGTTCTTGGGCACATACAGAGGGCTGAGGTGCATTTTAGATTTCTGTGTTCCCAGAAATTATTGAAGTTTCACTTTTATTAGCAATCACAAAATTAGTATTATGCTGGCATATCCAGAAAGGTTGAGAGCAATTTACCATTATGGAAGCAGATTTTCAGCCTAGTAGGCTCCTCTATTTCAGACTGAAAACTTACACAGACATCTCCACTAGGGCTTCTATGAATACTCAGAAGTGACTAAAGTGGTGCAGTTAGGCATACCACTGCACCTCTCTCTCACCTCATGTCCAATAAGATTCCAATTCCTGCTAGAAAGCACCTAAACTACTTAATACACCAGTGAAATATCTGCTAGTAGGAATAAAATCCCTATTTTGTATCAACAACATCAAATTCTGCTTAAAGGCAACAATGGTAATGGTTGCATCTTATCCTATAGACTTGTGGTTAGAGCACTTGCCCAAAAGTAAGAGACCTTGATTATAGACATAACACATCCTGAACAATTAAAACCAACCTCTCCCACATGCCAGGGGAGTACCTTAGACATCAGGCTATAGATCAAGGGTGGGCAAAATACAGCCCATGGGCCAGATCTAGCCCAGCATGAGGCTTTGTCCAGCCTTCAGTGGGTCTCTCAGTCCCACCTGGCCCAGGCACCATCCGGCTGTGCCACATCCTGTTGTCTGCTGGGCATGCAGTGGGACTGGGAAGGCTCCATGGCTCGACTGTCTTTCTAGCCAGCCCAGGCAGCAGCAGCTCCTTCTGGCTGCCACCACTGCTGGCCCTAGCCCTGTGGTACTGGGGGGAGCCATGCACACAGCCCTAACCTGACCTGCCCTGTGCCTGCTCTGGACTCATCTGCCCACATTGAACAGTGGCAGCAGTGGAGGCTGCTGAGCAGGAACTGTTTCTCGGCACAAGGGAAAAGTGCCCTCCCCTCACCACTGCCAGGCCTTTTGTGCTGCAGCTCTCTGAAGTCTACACTGGGATGCCCTGCATCTTCTCTGCACTGCCACCACAGCCCCACTGCTCAGCCTGGGGGAGGGTCTGAATCATGTGTGGGGTCTGCCATGTCAGGTGTGTGTGTGTGTGTGTGTGTCCTCCTGGTACTATACCATGGGGCTGGGCCCAGCAGCAGCCAGAAAGAGCCACTGCCACCTGGGCTGCCTAGAAAGGCAGTCCAGCAGCAGAGCCTCCCCAGCCATGCTGCACAAGAAACACGGGGTGGCAGAATGCACCTTGGGTGGGCAGTGTGGAGTAGGCATGGGGCAGGCTCAGTTAAGGGCTGTGCACACAGGTCTGGCTGGTGTGTTTCTGCCAGGGTGAGTCTGAAGAGGGTGTGTGGTAGAGCTGGGGCTGCATGCTGTTGGAAATGGTGGGGAGGCGCCAGCGGGTGTGAGGGTTCTGGGCTGTTGTGGGGTGGGTGCTGACCAGCTCAGGGTGGTGCACGCAGCAGGGGTGGGGAGCTCCCATGCACATCCTACCATATGCACAAAACCTCTCCCACAACCCCACCTTAATCACACACCCCACAAACACTGTACTCACCCACATACTCCCCCATACAAACCACACACCCCTGGCCACATGCACCCCCCCACACATGCACACCTCTGGGAGGAGCCCTTTTCACTGTTTATATGCACACACCCCCTTCCACACATACCCTAGACCCATCCCCCACACACCCCAGCCATCCTCCCCCTCCACACATCCCACAGCATGCCACATACCCTATACCCACCCACCAACCCACACACACACACATCCCTACACACCTCCCACAACCCCCATACACATCCACACATAGCCCCACACCCTTTTCACACCCCACATACACACAAATCTACACACACACACTCTTACATTCCCCTACAAACCCCATACCCACCTGCCCACACTCACACCTACCTATTCCCCCCACAAACCCCCTACCTCACACATCCATGCAATATACAAGAATAAGACTTCATTTTGAGCTATTATGAAATCACTTTTATATATATGATGAAAACACACACAAATCAGGACAAAAACATCTTTTTAATAAAATTGAAATATGTTATTGTAAATGTTTGATTTTTGGTTCCAAGATAGCAACCTCCCTTCCCAACAGGAGGACTTCTGGGGGCAAAGGGAGGGACTTCCAGTGGCAAAAGTCAGGTGTAGGGTGGGAGTTCCAGTCCCAAAATGGTGACCAGGGGGTGGGGCACCTGTCAAGGGGTGGAGCTAGCCATGTGGCCCTCAGCTGCTCACCAAAATTCAATAAGAGGCCCTGCAGCCAAATTAATTGCATGTCCCTGCTATAGATTGAAGCCTGATGATTGAGGAAGGCCACCAATCCCTGTGCCTACTTCTTGGGTGAGTTTTGTAACCACTAAGGTATTTTACAACAGGTGAGCACCACCATCACTTGACTCTGGATCTTGGACAGGCTATGATATCTACTGTGCAACCCAGAGTCAGGTGCCTAACCTCTGGAGAGCTCAGATATTTCCATTTACCGGCTCTGGGCAGTTCATCCCTCATTGCCTAGACACTTCGACCCACTCTTTGGTGATGCCTAACTCTCCCCAATGATTATAATGAAAGAGGTACACAAACTAGAATCTCTTTGAATCACACTCCTAGAGCCAGATAACTAGGGCCATATAATAGCCCAACTACTAGGCACTTAAGTGAACTTAAGCATCTAAATGTTCTCCTATTCCACCCCTGAAAAACAACTAATGCAAAAGGTGGATGGGTCCTCTTCTTGTTTACTATTTATTTTAATTTGGTCTGAAGTTTAAGATGGCATGTTAGAAAAGCAGGCACGTTAACATTTTTGCAGGGTAGAGCTGGGTGTAATAAGATCGCACATAGGGTCTTACATCTAGGGTCTTACGTCTACTCAGCCACATAATAGGTGGAAAAGGATCTAGCACCTAATTTTTAAGCACAGTGGACATGTCTACGCAAGATGCTAACTGTGCAGTAGCCTAATAGCACTGTGAACTAGTGTGCTTGGCAAAAACAGTACTAATCCACTACTGCACAGTAGTATTAGGCTACTAAGTAAGTCACATCTGAAAAAGTAGACTTAAGTTTCTGTATCATAATTTTTTTTCTGTCTTTGAATATTAGTGCCTTTAACTATAAATGTTGTGTGTTATGGATACAAAACCATAATCGTTTTTCTTACAGGTTATACTTTCTATTTATGGGGCTGGTCCAAAGCCCACTAAAATGAATGCAAATATATCTATTTGACTTTTATGGCCTTTGGACTAGGCTTCATATTAACAGACCCCTTGACTACTTGTGTAAATACAGAATACTCCCATAAAGAAAGTTTGCAAGAAATAAGACCTATGATTTGAAGTGTGGTGCATTAATGACAAGCTGACTGAGGGTATTGTATTCAAAAGGAATGAAACTCCATGTGCATGATAATACAAATAATAAATAATAATGGCAAATGGAAATGGTGCAGATCAGGATGAGGTTTTTTTTTTCTGAATATGATCAAATATATCTACAAAATATACTGTTAAAAACAGTCATTGCTGTTTTTCTTTTTCAGCCAGAGTTTAGTGACTAACTCACCCATAGGTTGTAAGTCTCTCACAGTTGCATAAGAAAGATAATCATCATCCTTCGTACAGAAGAAATCCTGTATATCATATTGCTGCTGCTAAAATCACAGCTGCTGTGGAGTTCATTATTTGGAGGATTAATTTTACATTTAACGTAATGCTTTTGCCTATACTTTTCTCTACAGAACAGCACGCTTGCAGGCACTTCCACCTCTTCAAACTAACCTGCTCAACCACAGGACCATATGTACATACTTTCTCAGGCACAGTTCAGGCCTGCATTCCCTCTCTCATTCTGGGGAAATAGTTATTTGCTGCTGGGTTATAAAAATAATGAGCAACCCCTCCCCATCCCTATTGCCCATCCCTAACCCTAAGGGGGTGTGTCCCAATGAGCACACATGTGTAGTTTGCAGCACCACAGACGTCTACGGTGCTGCAAACGGCACACAGTGCACATGCACCCATTTGACATCAGGGTGTCAAAAAAGTGGCACAGGGTATGTGGCAGCAGTATGCGCTGCCAGAAATGGAGCCTAGCCAGCCAGAGCCATACTCTGTCAAAATACCCTTTCAGCTAAATTTCTATTAGCTCTATCCATTATGTGGATCGGACTAGGCATTTCTGTGTTTATAGGTATCTATGTTCAATACATGGCAACATTTCCTACACTAAAAAAAAAGTTTTGTTACAAATATACCTCATCTTGGAGAAGAGAAGAGGATAGAGCATGAACTTTGTGGGTACTAAAAGACCAGTCTGATAATAATTGAAATGCATTACATTTCTGGAGTATAAACTATCTGGGATTAGAATGGTTATGGTTCTGTGCTTTATACAGTGGAGTCCTAGTCCATAAGCCCCTACACCACATCGCAAATAAGAATAATGATTAAATATAACCACTGCTTCCAACATCAGTGGAACAAAAAGTCTGTAAAAATTTAGTCAATGTCTTATGTGTATGATTTCCTATTAATACAGTGGTCCCAGAGGCCCCTTCTATAGGGTGATCATATTTCCTGAGTCTCAAATCAGGACACTTGCCTCCACTCAGCCAGCTTTCTGAAATGGTCAGCTGTCTCTGAGTGACAGTCTCAGCTAAGCAGTCCAGAAAGCCAAGAGGTGGTTTTTCAGACTGTGGGGTGCCAGCGGACCAGCAACCCCCTACTGCAGTGGGGATTAACCTTTCTGGCAGTCCTGCCACCATTTAACCCTGTACCCTCTCCAAGTGCCACAGTGATGCCATTCCCCTGCCTAATCTGCTGCTCTTCTTTCGGTTTCCAGCCCTGTGCTCCCTTCCTGATCTTCTTTGCTTTCTGCTTTCTGTTTTGTGCTCCCTGCCCAATTTGCTGCTTGGCTTCCTTGTCTATCTGCTGCTGTTCTGTGTCTCCACCCTGATCTTCCACATGCCACATACAGCAGCTGTCCATGCCACTTGGTGGCACGCAAGCTGCAGGTAGGGCACCCTGCTCTGTTGCATCCCTTGGCTGTAAAAAAAACACCACTGAAGCATTCCTGTTGAAGTGTTCAATTAGCCAAACCAACAGGGTGCCCAGGACAGGTATTTAAAAAGGCACAGGTGTGCAAATAAATAAATATAAATATTTTTTAATGATGTTATGCCACGGTTTTAATGTTGATTGTCATTTGTAAATATCAGATTCATTTAGTAGAATTCACAGCTAATGTCCCCCTAATTTCATTTAGCCAATTAAGGAAATAAATTGTACATTTCTTTCCACTAAATGTATCTGCACATTTTAGTCTATGTAAAATCGTTCTCTCTTAAGGTGTCTCAAAGGAAAAATCAACTGCTTTTGAAAATCTGAGATGTGTGCACAATGCTATGAAAATAAATTAGAACAGCTACTCAAGGATAAGTACGCAAGAATGGAAAGAAAGGAGACTTGGGTGCTTGGAGTCCACGAGGATTAAGAAGAATTGCATCTTAGTTAAACTTTATACCTGATCTATTTCTTTGCAATATATAGTGCTTACAAGATTTGAACCTCTTAAACTTTTCTCTAAATTAGCATCTCCTGTTTGAAAGTACATTCAACTTAATGAACATCTGAGAAAGCTCTGCTAATGAGCCCGTATGTGTTTCACAGTAGTGGGCACAGGGGTGGATATTCCAAGCCCCAAATCTCTACAGATTGTTTTCATATTGGTCTGAAACAACTGTGTGGTGGCTCCTGCATTGCAGTGTAGCATACTGAATGTCTTTTTAATGCTTCTTCAGAACGGCTGTCTCAAAGCTGAAGTAGGTTTGTTAATTCATTACTGGGCCTTTGGATCACTTTTCTATTTTGCTGAGTTCTTGTATGATGGTAGAAATTAATGAATTGTATATTTTATTTAGCAAAGATTAAAATAAATCAGTTAGTAATGCATTGCCGGATCTAAACAGCCAGTAAATACTACTGTCTTTCATTATCCCACAAGAAATTGTTGGCTAGTTTTATGTGATGCAGTGATGTATTATTCATCGATAATTTCATTGGTAACATTACTTCACATTCTAGATGAACAAGACTTTAAAAAAAGTAATGAAATCCTTCACTAGAAAAGGATATGTAGTCTTTCTTGTAAATATGTATGCATGTACACACAGGGCATGGAGAGAGAGAGAGAGAGAAGCAAGCTCTCAAAGATCCAGGCAGTTGCCATGTTTTTTACTCATCGGTGATAGTGAACCCTCTTATTAAGGTTGGTCTATAATTTGGCCACCCTTAATTTGAATTATTTTATAACACTGAAAAACTTCAAATACACGAACTGATCATTTTCTTGTTTGGTGAGCTCTGCCTGAGGTTTGTTCAGTTGTTCTTTGAATTTTCAGCAATAAATAAATAAAAATAAAAGGTCCCCCTATTTCTGGGAATAAAGCTAAAGAAAAATAGATTTTGTCAGCTTTAATGAAATCTAATATAATCCTCCACCTCCACCCAGCTTGGCTTGTTTTGTGGATCTTAAGACATAAAACTCAAGACCAGTGGGAAATTGGGCTGTATTGTTAACTATTATATGTTAAGTAATATATGCATGCCAGATTATGTCAGTGTTAATAAGTAACAGTGGGCACATATACACATGACTCTATATTATGGTAGCACCACTTTATGGCAACATGGCACCAACGGTCATAAACCATGATATTGCAGCTACGTCGCTGAAGCGATGCACTCCTCCATTACAGTGTGTCACTATGGCAATGTAGTGCCTAAAAATAAGCATGCACGGTACACACAGAGCAGTATGGGGTGTTACTGTGCCATCTTTTAGTACTTCCAAAAGGAAGTACTAAATGATGGTGCAGTAACAATGTCGCCATCGCGACATGTGTAGACATACCCAGGTTTCACAGATTCACAGAAGTTTAGGGCTGGAAGGGACCTTGTGAGATCATCGGATCCAGCACCACTGCTCTGGGCAGGAAAGACTTCTGGGGTCAAATAACCTCAGCAAGGTGTGTGTCCAGTCTCCTTTTGAAGACCTCCAGGGTCTGCCTGCACCACCCCTGCTGGGAGTCTATTCCAGAGTCTGGTCACAAACCATAAAGAAGTTTTTCTTTATATCCAGTCTGAAACCTCCTTCTAGGAGTTTATGACCATTGTTCCCAGTTTTCCCCGAAGCGCTTTAGTGAATATTTGTTTGCCTAGCCTCTGATACTCTCCCCTGATATATTTGTAAGCTGCCAGCAAATCCCCTCAAAGTCTTCTCTTTTCTAGGCTGAACAGTTCCATATCTGTCAGCCTTTCCTTGTATGGCTTGCTCTTCAGGCCTCTAATCATGAGTGGCTCTTCTCTGGACTCTCTCAAGCTTCTCCACGTCCTTCTGGAAGTGCGACACCCAGAATTAGACATAGAACTCCAGCTGCAGCCTCACCAATGCTGAGTAGAGCGGGAGAATAACTTCCTTAGTTTTGCTTGAGATGCACTGGTTGAGCATCTCCCAACAGGTATTGCACCTGTTTGCACTGTTTGCAATACCAGTGCAAACAGGTATTGTTTGCACTGTTACCTGTAGCATCACGCTGGTGGCTCATATTCATTTTATTGTCAATTATGACCCCCAGGTCTCTTTTGCACATGGTGCTAGCTAGGGTAGCACCACCAAGCCTGTAAGTTTGTTGCAGATTTTTCCTCCCCAAATGGAGCACTTTACATTTCTCATTGTTGAACAGCATCTTGTCTCAGTTTATCTCCATTAAAGACCTAGTCAGTCCCCCATCTAAGATGAAATGGCATACCTGTTGGAATAAGTGAAGCAAAACTAATATATACCAGCTGACATTCTGCCTCATGATAGGGATATGTTTAAAAAAAAAGTTGAGGTTCAGCCTTCAACCTTTACTCTGAATTTTGTGACATTTTGGTCTTTGATGTCTTAACCTGAAAGATGCATAATGTCTAACTTTTGGCATAATAATGTGCTCACTGTCAAATTTCACCCCAAGACCGTTCTTCTTCCTAGCTAATGATTCACAATACAGTATCTAATCACATACTAAAATGATATAATCAAATTTACTGCGCAAGTAGCAAGTTGTCCCATTGCTTATAATTTCTTCCATTTCTACATGGGCTGTGGGCAGATTCTGATAATAATCTGCGCCAATAAGAATGTAGAATTATTATAATAAAACAAATTAAGTTAATGTAGATCTAACTGCAGATCAGAAAGTTACCCCATACCCTCCCTAATATATATTGCAGTCTACATGGGTTCTAATTTGGCTCAGATATTTCTTGAAACTATGACCTGAAGGATGCAGTATAAAGTTAATTATGTTGCATTATACTATTCATTCCATTGTGCTGCTCCTTTAAATTTTGCAGAAAATTATATCGTCTAATGAACACATTTTGTTTTTCTTCTATACTATTTTTCTACTGGTTTAATTGCTATACAGCGGCTTTTGTCCCCTTTTTTGAAGTAGGGAGGGAAATTTTTCCTTTATTTGCAGAACTCTTTTCCTTTTTTAATATTAATAAATAAGCAAGGATAGTGATTGTTCCCCAACCCATGATTCTCAGGCAACATGTTTGCAAGACTCTTCAGTACTTCTTGTGACTTCAGGAAACTTAAAAATTAAGACTGAGGCTCAAAACTATTGCCCATAGCCCCACAGAAGTTAGGGGACTGCATCACGAGACATAATTGGATTCTAATGATCCTGGCCCTTCTTGAAACACTAGGATTTATGCCACATTTTTTTTTTCACAGAATGGGAACAGTTTAAGAACACCGTAGGAGCTTTATGTTAGAATGTCTGTGACTATAGTAAATTTATCTCTGCAAAATGATGGCTACAGCTCTTAAAGCTTGATGGATTTGGGTATCCAACTCTCATTGAAATTCCTGTACTAAAGACCTAAATGCATTTCTGCACAGAGAGCATAAATCAATACCATATCAATGGAGACATACTGGCATAAAAATGGGAGAAATTGACTGGTAAACCAAATCTCCAGTACTCCTGCCGACTACAGTGAAAATGTTGGTGAGCTATAACTGATGAACTACTAACCTCTCTTACGGTTTGTTTGGGTTTTTTTTTTTTATTTTGGGGGGGGGGGTTGTATTTATACTCAGTCTTGTTAACTGCTCTAGTTTTACTTGTGTGTCTCGTGAAACATGGTGGCTTTCTTACAGTTCTAACTCCTGGATTTATGCCATCAAAGAAATAAAAGCAATGTAATTCATAGTAAGGGCATGAAAAACTATCCAGGCAACTTGATATTTTGGTGATATTGGGTGCGTCTACACATGCTGCTACATCACCGTAGCAATGCACTATGGTGACGTAGCATCAGCGGGCATAAACAGTGACACCGCAGCTACTTCACTGAACGTGCTCCCTCATTATAGCATGTTGCTATGGTTATGTAGTGGATAAAATAACCGTGCGCCACTGACCCAGCACAGTACAGGCTGTTACTGGCCCATCATTTAGTACTTCCAAGGGGAAGTATTAAATGATAGCACAGTAACCCAGCACCATAAATAGCACCGTATTTAGACCCAGCACTAAATAGATCACACACTATGACTGACCTTATGTTCTTTCCTCTTCACACACAACAGCACTTGGACTACATGCGACGACAGTCATGGATCCCTGAAGTTAACTATCATTTAGTTACCTCTGTAACATGCATTAGGAAGGAAGTGGATGTGAACACCTGAATGAATGGAGCTGAAAGACTCTGTCTTGTAAGAGGAGGGGGGACAAAAGGGTGATTAGCTGATGAGCAGAAGTTTAAGGATTCAACCAGGATGTCAAAGCAGTCATCGGTAGGTGGGGTAGAAGAGGGGGATGAATACCAATGGCAGGTATGTCTGCTGTAGGTGTCCCCTACCCTACCTTTGCCTCTCTTACAATTGTAAATCCTGGCAGGGTTAAACCATTTAGGGGAGTCATCACTGCATTCAAGTGTCCCTTTAGCTGTAGTAAAATGTCACATGTTACATGAGTGTGGTTTAGTGAATGTGGGGAGTCATAGTAATGGACTGAGACTTATGACTAGAAAAGACTGGAAAACTAAACTTTGATGGAACCACTTTTTGTTGAAAAAATATGGTCCTATCTCTAGAACCATGATTACATCAAAATTACTTTTTTACCCTATTTTTGGCTGAGAAAAACTAAAAATGGATTAAAATTCAAAACACTCCCTCTTGACATTTTTGGAATATTTCTTCCCACCTTCAAATAACTTTCTTGTTTTGAAATTTAGTCATGTTTATTTTATAGGATGTCATATACAAATGTAAATGGCATCTTTTCACAACAAAATACTTTTATCCAAATTATTTCCAGCCCCTCCCCAAATTCTCCATTGCCAAAACTTAGAGTCATTTCAAGTCAGTTCATTCTGAGTTTAAGTTAAATTTTGAAAACTCAAAAGTCTTGTGAACCAGAACTGGCATACTCTAGCCTGTTCTCCGAAGGACTCTAGTGTTCTATTTTCGACTCTGCCACTGACCTGTTGCATGATGTGGGATAAGATGTTTCCCTTCTCTGTGCCTTTTCCTTCTTTGACCCCATGTTTATCTGGACTATGTTTACTGTAAGGTCTTTGGGGTGGGAACCATCACTTGCTATAGATAATGAGCACCAAAATGGAGCCTGGATTCTAGGTTTCTAGGGGCAGATAGAGCAGGACACACAAAGCAAACCAGCAAATTGGGCAGGGAGCACAGGGAAAGAAGAAGATCAGGTAGGGAGCACAGGGCTAGGAGCAAAAGCAGAACAGCAGATCAGACAAGGAAAGTGGATTGGAGTGGTACCTGGAGAGGGTGCAGGGCTAAGCTGTGGTGTGCCTGCCCAAAATGTCAGCCTCCACCGATGTAAGGTGAATGAAAGAAGCTTTGATGTACATTAATGTTGTAAAAATTCAGCACAGTCCTTTTATGAGAGGCAGTGACATTATCCATATGAGTAATAAGTTCAAAACATCTAAGTTTTAATCATTCTAATATCACAGGGATACAAAGTAACCATATAAAGCACTGGGAAAAATAACAGGGTTCTAAGTTGCTCGACTGTTTTACTTAAAACTCTCTCAAGAATTCAATCTGGGTCTTGTAGTAAGTGAGGTAATATAAGACGGAAATGTTTGGGTTCCCACCCCCATAAAATTGATGGAATATATACACTTATTAACTGCATTTTTCTATGCAATCTTATTAACTCAGCACTACAAACACACACACACACACACACACACACACACACATACATCTCAGGAAGATGATTTTTTTTTAAGCGCTCAGAGGAGCAAAAGTCACAATCAATGCTCCTAATTCTTAGAAGTATAACTTCAGCTCCACCTGGTGGCTACATGAATGTATGAAAGTTATCTGCTAATATTGGTCTTATTTTTACTGGACCAAAACAACAACAACAAAGAAAATTATGAATCAAGACCACAAAAATCATAAGTAGTAACTTAAATATTATGTAAACTTTAAATTAAGGGTTCTTTTATTTGTTTCTGTTTATTGTGCTCTGAGTCACATTCACTGATTTTGAGCAATGTATTTATTTTTCAATCATGCTGAGTTTTTTTCTCTAAAAATTGTATGACTCAAGTGCTACAAAAATACCAAATATGAAGTGCAAGTACCACTGTAGTACTATATTATAATTGGCTTTATGTGACATGCTGAACCACCGCACTGTAACCTTGTTGTCAGCATGGAGATGCTAATTAACTCTTTGTTCCTCACAGCTGACTACCCAAAACTACTGTATTTTGTTAAATGCATAAACCTAGACATAACCTTACCTAATTAATTCTCTTAAAATATTTAGAGTAAGTTTGTAAGAAGAATTTCTACTGCACAAAATATTTAGTTATTTCATTTTACTCCAAATTAGCCCAATGTAAAGCACTTTTAAATATCCCACAAAATAGATTCTGGTCAAAATTCAACTGTGGGTCATTCAAAATATCTTAAATTAACCTTGAAGTATTTGTTTTACCATTTAAAGGTTCTGAAAAGCAAAGTCATTTGAAATAAAAATAATCAAAATTTTCCTTTTCAGTAATGATATCAACATGCTCTATTTCATTTTTTTAAAACAACCTTGATTCAGTGGAGGACCTCACAGGTTTCCCCCAAATGATACCATGGCCTTCTATCCCTATTTGTTCTATTAGCTGGTTCGGAGGAGGATGTGGGGTCCTGCCCATTGTTGGATAATGTGTATCCTGGACATTTAGCTCAAGAGTGAATGTTGCCATCCAGCAAGTGCAGGAGCTTTGAAAGACCCTAATAGGGATACAAGTGGAGGCAGGCTTCTTGTACACTTATTCCTTAAGCACTGAGCACAAACACTAGTCACAATTCAGATAATAAAAGATCCTGTTGACAATATAGGAACATAAGCTTTGAAAGAGCTCCTGGGCCATTGTGTCTAGTCCCCCATGTTTCAAAAACCAAAAGAATCAGAACATATGCCAAATATTCACTTTTCATCACATGTCATAACACATATTGCTCTACTTGATGATCAGTTTATCTGTCTGTAGTATTGTTTGCTGTCTTTGTTATAGGGCATGATCCAAAGCCTGTTTTACCATATGGCTGTCATAGCGACTAGAGGACTTTGAATAATACCAATACAGAGCATTCAATAATTTTAACTGCATTCTTATTCTTGCTTTAGACTATAATCATCAGTGAGGTCTGCACAGCTCAGAGACCAGTGTTACTGATGGTGCAAAATGTAAAAAAGGGCTTGTTTTCTTTTCAGTTATTATTTAGTAATCTATTATCATCTAATGGCAGACCCAGTGCAAAAAGTTGATTGATTAGACATAAATGGTGGAAAGGCAAGCAGAGACACACAGTCACAGCACATCACAAATTAACTCACTAATTGAACAATAACCTAAAATAGAGGTAACCTTGTTATCACCCTACAGCTTGATGGCTAGATACAGCCCACAAAGAGATTGTAACAGGCCTGGTAAGCTGGGATAGTGGTGGCCATCATTGGCAGGCAGGGAATTGACAGCAATTACTGGCAAGGGAAGTAATGGCAGCCGCAGCAGTAGCAACAGCAGTAGCAAATGATGGTCAACCTTTGCACTGAGTTGTGTCACTTCAACTCACTGTTGCTAAAACTTGCCAAGTCATGATCTAAAATGTCTTAGTCTAGTAGTTTGGGTCACTCTGTCTTGCCATTCAGTAATGGTCACAATGAAATCAATAGTGGATACAATTACATTTACTTTAAATTATGTAAAACAGAAGTGGAAGGGAAATTAGTTGTGTGCATTGCAATGTGAAAAATATAAATCCAGTTATAATAAACTTCTGCTTAGAATGAAAAAAGTCTCCATTCAGGAAAATAACTGAATCACAAAAAAATTCCTGTACTTTTGACTGGGCCAAATTTATTACAGCGATCGCACTGCATTTCATATTCAGTCATAATACTTTCTCTGGATGTGTGCAAAGGAGAGTTATGCATTAGGGACCAGTGGAGGTGTAGCCTCTCTTTTATGTGTTTGCGCACTCTATACAATGAAGGGTTTCATAACTAAGTCTTAGTGACATTTACCCCATATATATATATATATATAATACTCTTGACTTGCAGCTTCTAATGAATGAGCAGTAGGGAGTACATTTGCATGCGTTAAGGTTACATTATCACCAACTCCTGGCAAAAAACAGTTCTCAACAGAAACAACTCCTTCCCCATATCAGAAGCCTCAATGCTAAAGTGTATCAAACTGCATGAAAATTACCTGGAAACTAATGAGCAGCTCTCTGATGTGTATATGGTATTTATTAGAGTCACTTCAATTGACTAAGTGTTCCTATTGTGGCCAATAACCTACCAACATAGTGTAATAGTTTTCTCCCCCCAAACACTTAGTGTAATGAAACCAGAGAGATCAAGGAAGTTGTTTGTATTGAGGAATGCTGTGGTAGAACTCAAATGACTTGCCAGGGTCACACAGTAATTTTCTGGTAGAGTTGGGTACAGAGAACACATTTCCACTATTTTAGCAGTGAAGCAGATACATGATGCGTAGCTTTACACCAGCATAAGTCACTCTATTCCAGTGTAAGTTACCCTGTGACAAAAGCTGTAGTAATTATACTCTATGAGAGCATCTACACAAGATGCTAATTGTGCAGTAGACTAATTCTACTGCACATTAGCGCGTCATGGCAAAAGCCATGCTATTGCACTAATATGCAGTAGAATTATTCTCCTGCACATTAACATCACGTAAAAGGCATGTGCCAGCACTATTATGCAGTAGCACCAGTTTGCACATTTAGTTAGTACCTGTTATTACAAGGTGTCTATACATGTGATGGATCTCTACTCCAATGCATGCTAATTCGTGTGATTAATTAGACTAATCAAGTCTTGTGCAAGTCTCCTGGAGCATGCTAGTTAGTGCTCTCTAGCAGCCTCGGCATCACATGTATTCAGCATCCCCACATTTCAAAATGGAGGCAAGGGAGCTTTGTCCCCACCACCATTTTGAAGTGTGGGACACTGAATACACATGATGATGTGGGCACTTTACTTAGAGCAGCGCTCAGAGCCACTCTAATTAAAATGACCTCCCTTCGTCCCCCCCTCCACTCCAGAGCACATGTGTAGATGCCCACAGGTACTAAACTTAATGCACAGTAATCACGGCACATTAATGCACATGTAGATGTGCCTGCTATGCTGTCTCCTTAACTCTAGTCCATTTAAGCTGACTATGTAGGATTTGCTTTCCATAAAAATATGCATCTCATATCAGGAGAGAAAAATCTATTTAGCCAGGAGAAGAGCATCGTTTTCTTTTTCTTTCAGTGGACAACCTTATGGACCTCTAGAACTGGTAAGCAGTAGTTACGGAGTCACTGCTGGGGATAAGCGCTGTATGGCCATGGCCCATGTCTCCCTAACATCTTACCAGAGGAAGCCATTGGGGCACCAGACAGTAATGTCACCACCAATCTCCGATGTTTCTCTCTTTCCTGACACGTCTTAATGTTTCTTAACGATCGGGAGCTGAATGTGTGGTTGGTAGAGATCCTGATGGGTCTCACTGTGGCAGAGGTCCTGATGGGTCCTTCTTTGTGAGGCTCTGCCACCCCTACATACCCTACCCTTACCACTTCCTGAATTGGACACATTGGGGCCTACATCTTGTAATGCCCTGGTACCACTGATAGCTAAGCACTAGAGGACCTAACGGATCCCTGGATGTTTAGGCCCTTTAACTTGGGCTGCCTGAGGCCGTTCTAAATCAATCACCCTTTTATTTGGGAATCTGTCAAATGAAATTAGTCCATCTAAAGTCCAGCAGGCCAATGACCTTAAATCAGTTCTTCCTGAGGTCCTGGGCTAATCAGTCTGGGCGGTACCTCAAGGACCCAATCCGATAATCCATTGAGCAGTAAAGAAAAGAAGACAATGAACTCAAAACATCTCCCATTCTGGGTTAATTAGCCGTGCTCAGTCCTCTGTAGATCCTAATCAAACTACTAAATAGATGATTAACTCCTCGCCCTCTCCCCAACCAAACACTGAAGACAATGCCTCCCAGATTCCTGGGTCCAACAATTCAGGTCTGCCCCTTTAAGGATGATTCTGCTTGTCATGGAAAATGACAAAAAACCCCACCAAAAACAAACCCATCTCACACTTGGTTCTTCCTCCGAGATCAGCTCATCAGAGTGAGAACCTCGAAGCATCTTTTTGGAGGGAAGTTTTCCCTCTAGCTATTTTACACCACACTGGTGGAGGGAAGCACAATTCCCAAAACAACAGATAAAAACAAAACATAAAAAAAAACACTGAGACAATGCCCTTGAACTCACAGACCAATTCTCAGTGGTTCTGTTGCTTTAACCTTCAGCCAACTTCCACTAAGGGTTCTTGGCTCAGTGCGCCGCAAAGTTTGTCAGTGGTCTTCTGACCACTCTGCCTGGAGGATTTGCTTCTCTCTCTCCCTCTGCTGGCCACAGGCTGCTGCTGGCAGGGGAGACTTCCAGAATCACCTCCGTCCACTGGCTGTGGTCCTCCACTGACTGCCCCTCACCGGGGCCAGAAACACCCTCCTGTACCTTCTCTTCACCTATCTGGAGGGAACACACACTGTGGAAACATGGCAGTACTTTCCCCATTCTGGCAAGCTTCTCGCTGCACCTGCGGCGAGTATTCCTCATGTGGGTCTCCTGGAGCTTTTCTTTTTCCCTGCTCCTTTCCCTTTACAATCACCTACAAGAAGCCAATGGCAAATAGTAGAACAGGGTGTGTGTGTGTGAACTTCAGGAACCTGACCCAAGACTTTGAGAAGGTGATTCTGTCATGTCAGGATCCAAATTTGCTTCACTTTTTGTCAGCTTGGTGTACTTGTTGAGGCAGACAGCAGTAATTAAGGACAATGGAGAGCAGCAACAGGTGACAGAGGACCTACCTGCCTTTTCTAAGTGGACTTCAGCACCCAAAGTGTAATGCTGTTCCACACTGCTCAAGTCCCTAAGGATTTATTAATGCAGGGGCATCAAAGTTATGTCCTGTGGGTCATATCCAGCCCTATCATTCAGTCCACAAGGATGCCCATGGGTCTTGGACTGGACCCACAGCCTCATGTGTCATGAGCTGGACTGACCTCATGTACTGCACTTGGCATATGGGTCTGGCACACACACTACACACAGCACACATGACTAGGCCTGGCACCCACTGCATGTGGTATACATAGCTGGTCCAGGGTGCATGAGGTGCCCGCACTGAACCTGACCCACTTGCCACATCCAGTGCATGGGGATGGTCTGTGTGCCTGATCAAGCCCGCAGACTGGCCCTGAACCACTCTCCTTGCAGGGCATGATGATTTTGACATTCCTGCATCAATGTATCTACTTTTGTAGTGCACCATCATCTGACCTCTAAGACTGGGGGATAAAAAAGCAGAAAGGGGGAGACCCACTCACCTTTATTATCAGTGTCGTAGCAAGGGGGGGTGGGACTGGAGGATGAGCAAGGTGATTGCCGCAGGTGCCAAAGGAGTGCCAAAAGGTGCTGCCCAGCTGAGGTGGGCTGTGGGACAAAGCTGCAAGCCACTCATTTCAGGGAGCATCAGACAGAGGGAGGGCAACTCCTGCTGCTGCACATTCTACCAGATTTGTGCACAGGGCAAGGGCAGGCTGCCACTGTGGGCTTGCTCTAGGTGCCAAATTTCCTTGCTATGCACTGTTTATTATTATAGCTTTTCAGGAACTCAAGCAGATTGGAATAAAAACACTTAGGTACCTAATAAGTGGAATTAGTGTAGCAAACCCCCCAGTTTTTGTTTATATATATATATACGATAGATATGCATTCCCTTCCCTTCCCCAATTATTTCTGGCTTTCTTTCTCTCCCTCTCTATTCCCTATAGTCAAAAATAAGCAAGCTCAGACTCAGGATAAGCTTTAACATTTTTATCTTGGTAGCAAGTTTTTGGTTTTGGATATCCACTGTTGTATATTGTATTATTATTAGGTTTGTATTGATTCTTACTGTTGTATATTGTATTATTATCATTTTCGTATTGATTTTTATTGTTTCGTATGGATATTGTATGGTTTAGGCCTATGTTTGTAAGTGAACCAAAGTCATGTCAAGTTTCCATTTTGTATGTCAAGTCTCCATCTTGTATCCTCTGCCCGGGCATCCCCTGGGTCAACTGTATGAGTCACGTACCCCTCCAATGTAAATTGGTTCCCAGACGAATGAGAATGATTGGGAATGATTGAAATACAATGGTAGCAGGCCTCTACTGAATGGCCTGTAATGACTGATCCATCACCTCGCATTGATTCATCCAGGAACCACGGACCTCACCCAGGAACACAGACAAGGACCCAGCATTTGAAAGACAAAAGACCCTGCAGAACCAGCAAATCTACCTTTGTACCCCACCATTACAAACACCCAAAACTGCACATCCCTGCATGGAGCACACATGCTCAGTACACCAGGGGCTGACTCTTGCCTGGGCATGCCTCCTGTCACTAGGGTCACACAAGGTGCAGTGAAGGGGCAGTAAAGACAGACCCAGTGGGATGCCCTCTCCATCTGGACCAGCACCATGCCACATCACCTATCCACCCAGAGGCCCTGCCGGCGACCCCCCTCTGGACAACACCTACTGGACAAGGGCCCCTTTCCAGCCTGGATAGGTAGCTATCACCCCCACCCCCTCTTCAACCAAGGACTTGGACTGTACTTCTCTTCCCTACCTGGACTCCAACCCTTCCACCGAGTCTCTTTCTCCTGCCGCCCTTGTGAGTGCTTGTGTTTGTGTGTGTGTGTGTGTGTGTGTGTGAACCAATAACTTCATGGGGCTGTGTAGTGTGTTGTCTGTGTAATAAAACTGTTATTTGGACCCCTAAGTTGGGTTTTGCTTTACTATGGTTTGGCCCTGCTCCAATTTCTGCTCCTTGCCCCTATAACTTCTGTCTCATTTCTCCCTCTCCTGCTTCTGGCTCTCTGCCACCTCCAACACCTGTCCTGAGCTCCTCTCTGCCTCCAAACCCCCTGTTTCTTTGTCACTGTCTTATCCCCACTGCCTTTTCCTTTTCCCCTGAGCAACCAGGTTTCTGCCTCAGTTTCTTTCCTGGCTGTCTCCTCCTTGCCACCACTTATCGGCGCCCCCTGCCCCCAATATCTCTGCTGTCTGCCTCAGTTTCAAGCCACAGTCTACCTTGGGTAAACCCAAGCCTCAGCTCCTCAGACAGCTTCTCTGTAGTCCACTGGTTCTGGCAACTTTTACTCCCTACACTTCAACTCTCTCTCTCTCACCTGAACCTTCCCCCAGGTACCCCAAGCACACACATACACACTGTACCATCCAAGTTAGGAACTTACCTGTGTGTATGTGTAGGTGGGTTGCATGTGTGTGAATTGCTGAGTATGTGTGTGTGTGTGTGTATTTATACATGTCATTGTGTGCACGATATACGAATTAGTGATCTGTGTCTAACTTTTGCGGTGTATAGTGTATGTGCTTGAATTGTTGATAGGTATGCATGTGCCTAGGCTGGTTTGGATGTGTATGTGCCTGAGCTGGTAATGTGTGTGTGTATGCACCTAATTGATTTGTGTGTTTGTATATGTGCAATTGTGCCACACCCTCCTGTCTGTCTGTGCAATATTGAGATCCTGAGAGTTGGCCGGACCCCACAGGGCAACATTAGAATCTGCCCCCACCCCATTGTCTAGAATAGTCTAGCACTGTCAAATTTAGACTGGCTTTCCACACAGCATTTGCAATTTTAACCCATGGAGGCATGGTATAGAATGAAGACTGTAGTGCAAGTTATAATCATAAAAGTGTTCACAAAACAGGGAAGTTCTCAGCATGATTCACAGATTCACAGAAGTTTAGGGATGGAAGGAACCTCATGAGATCATTGGGCCCAGCAGGAAAGACAGCTGGGGTCAAATAACACCAGTGAGGTGTGTGTCCAGTCTCCTTTTGAAGATTTCTAGGGTAGGTGCCTGCCCCAACCCTGCTAGGAGTCTATTCCAGAGTTTGGTCACATGAACCATGAAGAAGTGTTTTTCTTATATCCAGTCTGATTGACATAGCCCACTCCCCATCTCTCATTCCTACTCAGTCACACCAACTTGTATGTAAATGAGCACAGGTAGGTGTGGTGGGTAACTGACTGAAGGGAATGTGACGATAAGACTTGTAAACAACTATAAAGAAGTAGACTGCTCAAGTGCTGGCCTAACCAGGGTACACATCCACCCCAGTGGTTGCAGTCCTGGTGGCTCCTTATCTTTTCTCTTCCAACTTATGCTGGTCTCACCAGACCCCCATCCCATTAACCCATATGTGCAGAGTACCACTTTTCAGTGGGCATGTCTACAAGTACATTTACACTGGCTTAAATTTACTGTGTGGTAAGTTACTGCACAATAAGTAGCAATAAGCCAGTGTCTACACATGCAGGCATTAAAGCACATTAATGCTGTTTGTGGACTGACAAGGTACTAAAGTTAGTCCTAAGTCAGTCCAAACACAGTGTTACTGTGTAGTAGGATGTCTACGTGTGAATTACTGCATAGTAACTATTCGGGTGTAAATTTGATACCTGCATGATGCAGGTATCAAATTTACACTCAAGTCAGCATAAGTCACCATATTTAGTGTGCAGTACAGGCGTACATGTGTAAAAGGTGAGGGACTATCCTGATAGGGGAAAAAAAGAAACAATACATTGGATATTAAACTGATGTCTTTTTCTAAACTAAAACAGCAAGGAGTTGAACTCTTACATGGCAAAGGAGAACATCTCTGCTATTTTGAAGACTAATCTCCTAATTGGAATTCTTTTGTCAGAACAATACATAACAATATAGATCAGGGGTTGTCAGTGCGTACCCCTAAGGGTACTTAGAAAGGTCCTAGGAGGTACATGCAGGTGGGTTGGGATGGAACGTTACCACCTACTACCTTGAAACACTGCCACCCAGGAGGAGGGCCAGGGCAGGCAACAGCAGCGGTGCCCCTCTGTGGACTGCACAAGCACTACCCGGCTGAACGGATGTGGGTGGGGGAGGAGCTCACAAGCGGTGGCCATTGCCACCATCCACCACCCCATGCCACCGCCACCACCCACCACCCCACGCTGCAGCCACACATCATTTTCCCACAGCCTTTTGCATATGCAGCTCCCTGGGCTGCTGACAGGCAGTGCGTGATTGGCCAGGTGGGAGGCCTGTCAGCAGCCCACGGAACTGCACATGCAACTGGACATGGGAAAGTGGGGTGCAGCAGCGGCAGTGCAGGATGGTGAGTGGCAGAGGCAACCGCTGCATGCAAGGCCCTCCACCCCACCGCCATTCCATGTCCAGCCACCACCCCTAAAAGGGGTACACTTCTTTAAAAAGGTTGAAAACCCCTGATATAGATTGCTCGTGTATACATATCTATCCATGGCATTTTAAAGTTCATTTATAAAAGCAAAGCTATTTTTAATTGTATTTCTTCATTGAGGCAGACCAAGGCAACAATGGGAAGACAACAGAAAAACTGATCTGGAAGAGCTGGGTGAAGATGTGACAAGGTGGAAGGAGAATGGAAGGTTAATTAATGCAGTTATAGGGACTTGAGGCTTGTGAGACCAGAGACAGAAAAATATTTGTTCATCTCAGTTATTTTTGTTCTATTTGCTTCAAGTCCAGCAAAGTAAGGTCAGAATAGTTAATGGGTAGCTTCTGCTTCCTGTAAAATCTATTGTTAGTTCAAAATGGAAGATAGTTATGGTCCCATCTTATTAGTCTTCAGTTGCAAAATCTAGTATTTGGTGTGGCTTAATTATGGATATGTTAAAAAGAGGAGGATTGACGGGACTGTATAAATCTGAGATGTGAAAGGTATCAGGGATACTTTACCAGACATAGTGCACTGTTCATTTATGTGATTGGGTGAGAAAGGAGCTAGTGAAATGTCTTTTTTTAACAATCTCATGCATACTAAACAACACAAATTGTGGATGATTTGAATGAGAAGAATTATGATAGGTGTAATAAAAATATTTTGAGTTTGCATTAGGGCTGGCTAACCTTTCAATCTGATTTTCCTATCTTCAGTATGACCAATTAGAAGCAAAAGTCTACAGACCCTATTAAAATAAGTGATTACATTACAGTTACAAAATTCCTCTGCTTCACAGTGAGCCTCGCTGGGGTGCTTCACAGTCCATAGAAAACCAATTTATAAAGATTACAGAAATATTAATTTTGGAACTGACAGAAGGTAGAACATTTTTCACACTGGTGCATAACTTGATGGTGCTTTGCTTAGCATTTAGTTAATTAAAATGTCAAGATATATTGAGTTTATGACTTGGCCTTTGCCTTTGAACATGTTTCCTTGTGATCCAGAAGAAAATATAAAAGCTACAGCCAGGAGGAGAAAACACAAACAGGGTAACCTGAGCTGAGTCTGTGAATATTTTTTTTTTATTTTTACTGAATTATTTGGTGAAGATCATTCTTTACTGCTCTATCCCAGAACAGAAGATGAATCTGGATGCAAATATATATGATAATAATTAAACTAATTGACCCTTTGATGGATATGATATGTTCCCAACTACTGACCAGGACCTTACCCTCCAAGTAACACCACTGAAATCAACATGACTCTTCCTAAAACAAGGTTTTGTTTACTGTTAAGTAAGGGCATTGGATCTATAAGTTGTAAGTCCTGATGTTCAATCACCATTTAATTTAATTTAAAAAGCATAAGATAATGAAGAAGGCATGGTAGACAAAAGATTAAGCAGAACCTCTTGTATCGAATCTTCAGCTAAAGGTGGAGATATTGATTTTTGGCAGCAGAAGTCAAAAATCCAGTTTTATTGTGTGCATGACAGTGATTTTTGCGTTCAGAATGAAATCTGAAAAGCTAGCTCTATACTTGCCTCTGTACTTTACCTCAGCACGTGGCATAATAAAATAAAGAAGTCATGAAATATCATTAGTGTTTTCTTTTTTGTTGATGGCCAAGTTACTTTTGCTGCAGGTCATATTCAAGAAAATTTATGGTTCCAACCTTTAGTTTAGAATTAATGTAATTGCTCATCTTTTGGATTATGAATGGCTGTCCACTTGAGGAACAGTAACAAACAGACAACCTTTACGGAAACTATTTAATAAGTGCTGCCTTTGCCAGGGAACTTTTGCACAACACTAAATTCTTTAGAAAAAAGAGTAATAATCTATTGGTGAATGGGGATACAGATCACAGGAAGTAAGAACGCCTGCTGAAGTGTGCAGTACAAGGCAGATAATGAAGCTGTTTCAAGGAAATTTGCAGTAAATACAGCCCCTTCTCCCCCTCTCCCCCTTTTTTTTTTTGGTAACACAATTACAGGATGTGTTTGCAAGTGCTACATAATTATGACTCATTCTTTCCCTGACATTGCAGGGCCAGATCCTATGCTGACTTACACCTCTGTAATTTCCCAACCTTTGATGGAGTTACTCTGTTCTGAACCAATGAGATCCTGACTCAGAATGTTTAGTAATAGGCTTTCACAATTCAAGCCAAATTACAGTCAGATTCATGGGCAACAGTTAATTCACAAACAAGTGACTTTAGTTAGTCTGCTAGCAAAAAAAAAAAAAAAGGAAGAAAGAAAATAAAAGCTGATTTCTGTCTCTGAAACAATATAATTACAGTACCTCCCTGCCTTCTATATCTAGATACCATCACTGTGCCCCATTAATATTTCTTCTGCCTTTTCAACAGCTCTATCTATAGAAATTCTGTAAAGAAAATAAAATAGTGTCAAACAAATATATATAATTTTAAACCACCATAGTGCATCTTAAAAATATTGGACTGTATTACCTAGTTCATTTTATCATATTATACATTCCTAAAGCATCTTTTTTCAAATGATTTCAAAGCTCTTTGCAAAGATTAACCAATTAAGGTTCTTAGAAATACTGTGGTGTTCAGGGAAATAGATATCACTTTCCTCATCACTGAAATGCAGCTGCCTCTGACGTAGAACACAGCAGATGCTTAATGGTGCATGGCTAAGCTACACGACAATTTGGCATAGGGAAACAAAGCAATGCCGAATTACAACTGGCAAAAAAATGTTCCTATTTGGAATACAATGTGGTGGTGCAAGCCTGATCCATCTTCCCATAGCTGGACATCCACCGAACTGCTGGGTACCAATACATTATGTTCATGTGCTCTTAAGTTTCTAAGGTGTCTGAATACCTGTCTTTTCTTGAAGCCTTTAGCATGCTTTGTATGAACAGGCATTCCATTTGTTACAGAAAATAGGATGTCACAGTCCAGCTGCCCAAGGCCTCATGGGCTGTGTTGACCCTAGTAGCTTAAGAAAACCTTTTTTCAGGAGGACCATCCTTGCAGGTATTCTGGTTTTGTTTATAGCGCTTCAGAAGCACACAGCAGTTGAATAAAGACACACAGACTTTGCATAGCTTTACTAAATGCTTAGTCTTTATTTAGATTGCATAACAGATGTACAGATCTAAACAAAAAAGAATAAGTCCCTCTCACACTTGCTTACCTTCCTTGGTTTTCTCAGTGCTCTGGAGTGTTCTCTGGGCTTTTCTGAGGGACCCTGGACTATCCAAGATCCTACTCCTGTGGCTTGTATCTTTTCCAAACCATGGACCGAGTCTGTCTATCTGTATGCCAGTGTAGTTAGTAACCTTCCACTCTCCTTTGGCAGGTCCCACCTGTTCAGGTGACAATATTTGGATCTTGAGGAGCATTGGATTTGCAGCTGAATAAAGGCATGATCGGTGGCCTAGCAGAGCTGCTGACCACAAGGCAGAATGATATCTAAGCCAGCCATTTGCTTATGCTAAGTAACCACCTTAATTGTGTCAACCATTTTCTGAGGAAAAGGCAGCAAGTGAATCTGTGTGAGTCTGTGTGCTGTGAATGAGGTGACATTTTAGGAATGTGGAAGATGATACAATCTGAGACAGAAAAACAGACTGGAATGTGAAAAAACAACACATAATTGGTAACAGAATCCAAGATGAACATATGCGAAAAAGTGAATGGTGATGGGTGAAGAAGCCTCCAGAAGCTTCCAGGTTTTGGTCAAAATCTGTCCATTGACTGAAGAAGAGAAGTCAAGGTCTTAGACGTGCACTCATAGCAAGAAGACATGTCAATGAATGAAAGGCATAGGAAATTCCATGCTAATGAAGCAAACAGTAAACAGAGGCAGAGCTTGAGAAAGGAGGAGAGATGGGTGGAACAGAAGGAGGGACAGGGTGGAATGAATATTAATGAGTATAAACCAAAGTGTATAAATATGGGAGAAAACTATTGTTCAGGGCAGGTCCCTGGTTTTCTGTTTTTTTGGGACCTAGCCTGAAGCTGTCTCCATTCTGAATAAAACTGTTGTGAGCAATGTGTATTGGTGTTTGCTTCCTGCTTGCTCGGGCTACTGAGTACCAGGATCCATAAGCAATTGGACCATTGTCCCCCTAGTCGTTAGTTGCTGCATGGAGTCAGGGTCTAACACCACCAATAAACTACAGTACCACCACCTTGGTATAGAAGTCTCTCTTTCTGCCCAGATACCTTTCCAATGTGTGTGAAAATCTTCTAAGCCCTACCAACTTCAGAGTGCTCCCTTCTCCATCTGTGGAAATTCCTCTCCTACAATCCTTCCCTGACAGCTGACAAACTTGCAACTTGGCAATTCTGTATCTTTTGTCTACTGATCTCAAAGCACTTGACAAGCATTGACTAATTAAAGTGCTCAAGGTACAGGGGGAGTAAGTGGAAAAAATACCAGTCCTCTGTTGTTCCTGGTCTTTACACAGTACTGACAGCCAATTTCACATATACTAGGGGATTAACAGTATGGAGTCATAGTGACAGAAAGAATTCATGAGTTGTAGGTAAGCAGATTTCATAAACCATCCCACATGAACATTCTGGTTATACCCCTACCCATTTAATGAACACTCTGCAATAGATCATGTTAAAGTAATTGGAAAAACTATGAACAATATTCTCTTTTTTTTCAGAGGGTAAATATGTACTAAGGATCTGATCTGATGAACAAAGGTTTAAATCCAGATAAGAGAATAGCATAGGTTTCAGCCTCATTTCTGTACTTCTGATTGCTGTAATCTATGTTAGCTCTTTCTAGTCCTTAGTCAAAGAGCACTAGGTTTAAAAGAAAAAATACCATGGGTGAGTTTCTGTGCTGTGACATTAAGGGTGTTCCCAGTACTCCCAGATGTCCCCATTCTCAATCCATGCCCATCCATCTCTGCTCACATGTGCTAAACCTGGAAATAAGGTGGTGCAATCAATTGGGAAATGCCCTCTCCTGTAGGGCTGTGCAAAATGACACCATTCTGTTTCGAATTGCGTTTTAATGTTTCAACAGAACAGCATTTCATTTTGAATTTCATTTCAATTCAAAACTGCTGTTCCGTTTCATTTTGTCGAAACAGTTTAGCTGTTTTGACGCTGTTTTGACGTTTTGCCCATAGGCTATAATGGGGAAGCTCAAAACAGCTTATAACTTTGTCATTTCTGACCTGATTTGGATGAAACTTGCAAGAATGGTAGCCCCTTCTGAGGGCATGAAGCCTGTCAAGTGTCAAGGAGCTAGGTATAGGCATTTCAGGGAAACTGCACATCAAGTTCTTGAAAGCAAAACTCATGTCACTTGTATGTGTTAAGCCACAGCAGGGTCAAAACTGTAGGCATGCTCACCCCTGCTGAGGCAATGAAACCTGCCAGCTTTCAAGGATACAGGTGCAGGGGGCTTGGGGAAACTGCACCTCAAGCTGCTGCCAGTCAAAACTCATGACATGGGTGCCACTGTGTGACACTGTGTTTGTTAAGCCACAGCAGGGTGCAAGCTACAGGCCGCTAGCCCCTGCTGAGGCCACGAAGCCTGCCAACTGTCAAGGAGATAGGTGCAGAGGGAGTCTGGGTTCTGGGGCCCTGCACCTCTAGCTGCCGACAGGCAGAACTCGTGACATGGGGGGGTGACACTGTGTGTGTGTTGAGGTGTGCCCTCACTCAACTGACACCAAGGTGGAAAGCAGGGCAGTTCAAACAATGCTGCCTTTTATAAAGTTTTTCCATCCTTCCCCCAGAGCACTGGGATTGGAAGAGACCCCTGGAAAGGATGAAAGTTACTGGCCCTCTACACAGTCAATAATGAAAGCATTCCTTCCCCCTTTCCTCTCCCTGTCCTTACTTTAGTTTCTGTTTCCCTGCAGCCAGGCCCAGCTTGAGTGTCAAAATGTTTCAAAAATTTTGAAATGTTTCAACTTGCCTCATTTCATTTTGAGGCTGTTTTGAAGGTCTCTGTTTCACTTTGGTTTTGCTGTTTCGAGCTTGAAATGGGTCGAAACAAAGCTGCCAGGGAAATTTTGCACAGCCCTACTCTCCTGCTGCTCTTGAGCAGGCTGGAGGCAGAGATCTTGAGAGTGGTGGCAAGGGGATTCCAGGAGAAGCTTCACAGTCTCCACTCTGGGCTTCATGTGTGCAAGCAGGTGCAGGGTCTATGCTAAATCAGGACACTTCCTAAGAACACCAGGACATTATTAAACAGCTAAGCAAATACACAGGCTGTAGTAAGGCTGACACTTTAGGCCCCAATCACCACACTTCAACCCACAAGGCCCTGACTAAATTAAAGCAGCCACACTAGGCTGTTCTACACATCCTCCAGAGTCCCTTCCGCTCAGCATGCTACAGGCCTATTACTCCATGTCCTTCCTGGCTGCAATTCCTTCTCTGGCTTATCTCCTACAGCAGGTTTATGACAGGAGCCTCACATGTGTCTCCACAATATTTGTCTTCATCCAGATAATTTAGGGCTCCTTTCTACAATTTCTGACTTTTTTATATGGAATAGAGGGCCCAGGAAAAGGGAGGGCATCTCACCCACATCTTTACACATCCCTGGGAAGCAAGATGGAAGCAATCCCATTATTCTCCATCCTAATGCCAGTTATTTGTCAATGTAAGATATTTCTTGGACATTGAATAGATTTTGAAAAATAAATAAAAATCACATTCCATCCCCATATCAGTTTTGCTTTCACAGAGATACTGGCATAGTTTTAAATATACTAGTATTACACTACCATTATTATTTATGAGGTGGTCCTGATTATATCTATGTCAAGTGTGTTTATCTATGTGGAAACCCTAGGGGATGGGAAAGGCAAAATTATCTCGGCTGTTCTTTTCGCATTTCAGTTCACATGTGTGACACTTGCCAACACTCCGCTGCTTGATTTTATTCATTTAGATTTATACAAAAAATAAAAAGGGGCATTAATCCAAGGTTGTAGCCTGTGTAGTAAGGCTTTAGTAAGAAAGAACAGCTGTCAGGAAAAAAAAAAAAGCTGGAAGTCTACAAGCCAGCTTCAGGACGGCTTGCCTGGCAAAATTCCAACAATGTGGAATGGGTGGGAAACACCTGCTTGAGGGAAGCCTGCTAGGTGAGCTGATGAAGAGTTGGCAAGATTGGGGGCAATGGCTTCTGGCATTTACAGCATCCATATTCCTCAAGGGCCTGCATTATAAACAGCCAAGGATCCGGGATCCCAAAAGCCCTTGGGGCAACTGCCAAGACAATGGAAGATGGGCCTGAAGGCAAGAAAACATCAGAAATCCACTTGGCTTTCATCAGCATTTCAATGACATGTGCACACACTTGATTTTTGACACAATTATATTTTCAAATGTCATTTCTAAACAGAAAGTATATATATATATATATATATATATATATCCCTTCCATTAGAAAATTCCAAACAGCTCCAGCTACAGTTCTCTAAAGACATATGTAGATGCTTGACTCCACTGCCACAAATAGTCCAAATAACATTACTACCATGAATACTTTCACTACAGTTAATCAGCCTGCACTTTAACTCCTGCATGTGTAGGTGCTGGCCTATTCCCACTTCCTGCAGTTATTTATTGTGCAGTACATTTAAGATGGCATAAATGCACATATAGACATACCCAGCCGCTTATTACTACTAAACAGTAACTCATTGCTACTGCACAGTAGCATTGCATCACAATCCATGCCCCATGATGCCACTGTGCAGTAGTAATTTTTGGGACACCTTTGAAGGTGTGGGAAGGTACAAGGTTCTTTGAGTTTCTATACATCAGTACTAGTACATGTTATTAGTTGCCTGTTCTTAAGTAATACACCACAGAGTTACTGCTTGTTATCTGTTATTCAGCTTCTAAGTGTATGTGCTTTAATGTTTATCTACTTGTGTTTGTTTATTTCTCCTTAGCCCATTGGTTTGTGACCTTTATCTGCAGCATTTCCTGTATGAAATTGGAAACTTCTCTTTTGGCTTCCTGTGCCAGTTCCTGGGGTTATGGGGTTTATTACACCTAATTTTCAAAAGTGTTCAGTACCACCAAGTGACATAGATTTTCCAAAGAGCTCCATTTAGGAATATAAATGACCTGGCCTGATTTTCTGAATGGTGCTTAGCTCTTTTGAAAATCTATACATATCTTTATTTTTGAAAACTAGATGCTTGAGTTAGATCACTAGAAAGTCAAGAGTCAGGCTATGGCATGGTATGCTGCTGCTAGAGAAAAATCAAGGGACACACTGAATATATCCTTCACTTACAGCCAATTCATCTTTAAAGGACAACTCTGCAATGAAAAGGGATAGGCAACCTATGGAAGCAATGGCAAATTTGTTTCACATCTTTTATCACAATTGTTATGTCAGATTATTTTAAATGAAACTTGTTCATTAGATAGTGAACCTCAGCCTCAACCACTGTGGAAGCCATCATGAAGAATTTGTCTAATTGCCATCATGCATAATGTCTGCTGAAGCAAAGTAAAAGGGGTAGCTCTTTTGCTGCAGTAATGTTCTCATTGCCATAGTTACATCTATTAGATCCCCCTTGCAAATTAAGAAATTGTACGAGGGCAAATTTTCAGGAGGAGACTCTCACCCAGAAATGTTCAGTTAAATTTAGCTAAAAAAATCATGCTATGATGATGCATACTGTTGTAACCCAGTAGGACCTGCACAAGGCACTAAGATTCACCTCTGGGTACATGTTTTTTCAGGGGGTTACTTCCTCTGCCCAGCGCCTGTTATAAAGTATTTCAGCAGCAGCACCGACTTTGTGGAATTATTTTTCTCCCAGACTATAAAGACCCAAATGTTGCTCGTCTTTAATAGATAGAGAGGTTTTTACACATTCTCTATTGCTTGTAGACCCATGCAAGGTTCAGGAATGATACTTCTCTTACCTATCTGTCAGTACATTAAAATCAGGAACTCAGTTTACACAAGGGCACACTTATATTTACACAATGTGTGGGTGAATGTATAGAGGTTTATTTAAAATCATAGTTCCATTAGAGTCAGCATCTTTGCAATAAATTAAGTCATACATTTGACATCTTGCATATTAGGGGCTGAATTCAAACTGCCTCTGAAATATGCATATACAAACAAAGTGAGGCAGTTAGCTTTCATTTTCTTCTTTTAGTCTCTTTCAGACACATTCTCCTTAGGTCTGCTATAAGCTGAGCCACACAGGAAAATTCTGGGGCAAGAGCTAGGAGCAAAAAACAAACTGTGCATTTAGCAAGTGAACCATTGACCTTAGTGTCTCAGTCCTGTGCTGCTAATTATTTCATCTTAAGCAAAAAAGCTCTGAACTGTAAATGAAAGAGGTAAGGAAAGAAGTAAAGGAAATGGGACTATCAGCTTATTGCAGAATTTTTTTTAATGTGAAAACTCCTTCTTATGTAATTGATCTAGTTTTTCTATGCACCCATTCTCCCCACTCCATGCTAAGCACTGACAATAGTTCATATATTTCATTTATTACAATCACAGCTCCTCTATCCTATACTAGTTTGTAAGCATAATCAACAAGATTGTATCCAGCACCTGATGAAGGGAGACAGAGAAAATCTTCTCTACCTCTCACACCATGCCAACATTGCCTGTCTTGCTATTGCCCAGAGCCAAGACTTTTTCTTGCTATTGCCCATGGACTTGGCCAAGTTTAAAATGGTTAGTTCACTACACCATTACAGAACAGGCTTTCTTCTTTACAAGTTGGGAGCTCTTGGGGAGATGGGACTGAAAGAAATACAGCTTTGAATGCAGGGCAAAATTTGGACTGAAAAATCTATGAATGGCAAGTGTGTAAGGCTCTTATTTGTTGTTGTTGTTGCTGTTCCTTCAAATTCTTTACCCTAGACTTTTTTTAACATGTGCCTTTGTTGCACAGGGTGTTATGGTATGGCATCCCTGGTAAGCAAAGGGTGGCATTCTTGGTCTACCATGTCTGGAGTGATGGGAAATATATGAACTAGAACAAGAGCAAGAACCAGATTAGGACACAAAATCTTGCCCCTGGGGGCTTCCTTGCTTTTGGGGAGATAATGTAAAATATCAGTCTTATGTCTGGCAAAAGCTATATCCCACAGTGCTTTTCTTGATGTTCTTACCAGTTCATTGGAGCCTGTCCATTCATCACTCTTGTTTCTTTATTCTCTGCCTATGTAAATGGGAAGGGATCTATCCACTCTGCAGATACTGGTCTTACTGTTATATGGCTACTTTGTGCATGGCAATAATTTTTATTGCTCTGAGTTGCATAACAGTGGAAGTTGAATTATGCCCTCTAGCCCACAGTACTATTTTGCATGGTAGGCAAAAGCTGGGTGGGAAATGGTTTCCCTATCTCTTAAAACTTTTCAAGATTTCAGAATGTACCTCCATCCTAACTCATTATAAAAAGCTGATATTAAAACAAAAAAATGTGAACTTAAAATACTAAATGAAAGTTTCATTTTCAGCCAGTCAAAATACTTTGTAATACTAATGCTAATATGGACCATTTTAATTTGTAATATTGTATTATCATTAGATAAAGTCAAAACAATTAAACAATTTTGTAATTTTTCCAAAATGTCTTCAAGTCAAAGTATATCCCAAGTTCACTCTTACCTGGGAAAAGTTTGTTTCAGCAAATCAACATTTTAAAATGAAAAACAAAAAGTTTTACCAAAAAAATTTACAAGCTCTCTGCATATGGGGAAGAGGGCCTGGAACAGTGAAATAAGTATATATTTCCATTCACATAAACCTGTGAGGGAATTTGTCAAGTATGTGGAAAACAAAGGGATTTCTTGTAATAATTAAGTATATCATCTGCAAAAAAAACCCCAGTTCTTTTTCCTCAATAAAATAAATATTATCAACACTACGGAGCACAAATTAATAATTCCAGATACCTTTAAGGTAACTTATTAAATCTACGAGTGGTTTATTTTAGTTTTTGTGGTACATGTAATATTCTAAATGTTTTCGAGGAAACGAGTTGCTTTCTCTCTATAAGAAAGATTTGATAACCGTCAGGCTCAGCTATAGCTAATAGCTCATTGGAGAAAAAGAAGCAGCTTTGGGTATACTGGGTCTGGAAGTTTAATAAACTGTATCCCATTCTGCATAATACACATGCATTAGTTTTTCAGGTTGACCTAAGGTGTCTACATGCATATATTTGAAATGGAGTTTTGTATGGTTAAACCACTAGTATGCAGGCATTGCACAAAAATCATGTTACTAATGTAATTTGTCTGCAGAATTATTCTGAACTGAGTTTTACATAGAACAGTAGCTGGCCACATCCAAATTGATCTTGTAGGCAGGTAAACAGGACATAGGCATCCAAATTTGGCCTCAGTAGTAAAAAACAATAACAATTTGTTGTGAACTGGATGCGTTTAAGTCAGCAGGCCCGGATGACCTCCATCTGAGGGTACTGAAGGCACTGGCTGACGTCATTGCGCACCCACTGGCGGGAATATTTGAACACTCGTGGCGCATGGGCCAGGTCATGGAGGACTGGAAAAGGGTCAATGTGAGCCCCATTTTTAAGAAGGGGAGGAAGGAGGACCCAAGCAAATATAGGCCAGTCAGTCTCACCTCCATCCTAGACAAAGTCTTTGAAAAAATTATCAAGGCTCACATTTGCAAGAGCCCGGCAGGAAAAATTATGCTGAGGGGAAACCAGCACAGGTTCGTAGCTGGCAGATCATGCCTGACTAATCTAGTCTCTTTTTATGACCAGGTTACAAAACACCTGGATGCAGGAGTAGGGGTTGACGTCATTTACTTAGACTTCAGGAAGGCCTTCGATACAGTATCCCACCCCATACTGGTGAACAAGTTAAGAGGCTGTGACTTGGATGACTACACAGTCCGGTGGGTGGAGAATTGGCTAGAGGGTCGCACCCAGAGAGTCGTAGTGGATGGGTCGGTATCAACCCGGAAGGGTGCGGGCAGTGGAGTCCCACAGGGGACTTGAACCGATACTCTTCAATGTCTTCATCAGCGACTTGGACGAGGGAGTGAAGTGTACTCTGTCCAAGTTTGTGGATGACACAAAACTGCGGGGGGAAGCGGACACACCGGAGGGCAGGGAACAACTACAAGCAGACCTGGA
>NW_005842093.1:275872-279651 GCF_000455745.1 Alligator sinensis | reverse complement strand
CCATTTCAATCCAGATAAATGGGCATGGGGCACCTAAGTACCTGATTCCTTAGTATTTGATGGCATCCATGCAGTCTAATATGAAATCATAGATTCATAGAAAATGAGGGTTGGAAGAGACCTCATGAGGCCATCTAGTCCAACCCCCTGCTCAAAGCAGGATAATCCCCAACTAGATCATCCCAGCCAAGGCTTTGTCTAGCTGGGTCTTATAAATCTCCAAGGACGGATATTCCAAAACCTCTCCGGGTAACCTGTTCCAGTGATTTACTAGCCTCCTAGTGGGAAAGTTCGTCCTAATATCTAACCTAAAATTCCCTTGCTTCAAATTGAGACCATTACTCCTTGTTCTGTCATTTGCCACTGCTGAGAACAGTCTAGCTCCATCCTCTTTGAAACCCTGCTTCAGAAGGATGCAATTATGAAGATGAGCCTGCAGTGTGATGCTGCGGCTAGTAAAGCGACCAAAACGCTGGCTTGCATCCATAGATGCTTCTCAAGCAAATCCCGGGACGTCATTCTCCCCTTGTACTCGGCCTTAGTGAGGCCGCAGCTGGAGTACTGCGTCCAGTTTTGGGCTCCACAATTCAAAAAGGATGTGGAGAAGCTTGAGAGAGTCCAGAGAAGAGCCACGAGCATGATCAGAGGTCAGGGAAGCAGACCCTACGATGACAGGCTGAGAGCCCTGGGGCTCTTTAGCCTGGAAAAGCGCAGGCTCAGGGGTGATCTGATGGCCACTTATAAGTTTATCAGGGGTGACCACCAGTATCTGGGGGAACGTTTGTTCACCAGAGCGCCCCAAGGGATGATGACGACTAGGTCGAAGGGTCATAAACTACTACAAGACCGTTTCAGGCTGGACATAAGGAAGATTTTCTTTACTGTCCGAGCCCCCAAGGTCTGGAACAGCCTGCCACCGGAGGGGGTTCAAGCACCTACATTGAACACCTTCAAGAGCAAACTAGATGCTTATCTTGCTGGGATCCTATGACCCCAGCTGACTTCCTGCCCTTCGGGCAGGGGGCTGGACTCGATGATCTTCCGAGGTCCCTTCCAGCCCTAATGTCTATGAAATCTATTAAATTAAATCCCCTCTCAGCCTTCTCTTCTCCAGACTAAATAAGCCTCAGCCTCTCCTCAGAAGTCGTGTGCCCAAGCCCCCTAATCAGTTTTGTTGCTTTCTCTAATTTGTCTACTAAACTGGACACAGCACTCCAAAAGTGGCCTCACCAGTGCCAAACAGAAGGGAAAATCACTTCTTTTGATCTGCTGGCAAAGCTCCTATGAATGTAGCCCAGTAAACTGTTAGCCTCTTGGCAACAAAGGCACACTGTTGGCTTATATTCATCTTATTGTCCACTGTAACACCCAGGTTGTTTTCTGCAGAGCTGTTGCTTAGCTAATGAGCCCCCAGTCTGAACATGGGAATGTTCTGTCCTAAGTACAGAACTTTTCACTTCTCTTTATTGAACCTCATGGCATTTCTTTTGGTCCAATCCTCCAATTAGTTGAGGTATCTGAATTCTAGCCCTGCCCTGAAGCATGTCTAGTACTCCCCTAAGCTGGATGTCATATCCAATTGCATCCCATCTTCCAAGTCATTGATGAAAATATTGAACAAAATTTTGCCTCAGGACCAACTCCTGGGGCATTCCATTGATACTGGCTCCTATCTAGACATCAAGCCATTGCCTACTACCCTCTGAGCCTGATGATCCAGCCATACTTTTATTCACCGTGCAGTCCACTGATTGAATCCATACTCCCCTAACTTGCTTGCAAGTATGCTGTGGGAGACCATATCAAAAGCCTTGGTAAAGTCAAGGCATATCATAGATTTCATAGATTTCATAGACATTAGGGCTGGAAGGGACCTCGGAAAATCATCGAGTCCAGCCCCCTGCCCCAGGGGCAGGAAGTCAGCAGGGGTCACAGGATCTCAGCAAAACAAACATCTAATTCTCTCTTGAAGGCATTCAGAGTAGGTGCTTGAACCACCTCTGATGGCAGGCTATTCCAGACCTTGGGGGCTTGGACAGTAAATAAATTCTTCCTTATGTCCAGCTTGAAATGGTCTTGCAGGAGTTTTTAACTGTTCAACCTTGTCATCACTTGGGGGACTCTGGTGAACAATCATTCCCCCAGATCCTGGTGAATACCCCTGATAAATTTATAGGTGGCCATCAGATCACACCTGAGCCTGCGTTTTCTCAGGCGGAAGAGTCCCATTGCTCTCAAGCTCTCATTGTAAGGTCTGTTTTCCTGGCCTTTGATCATGCATGTGGGTCTTCTCTGGATTCTCTCAAGTTTCTCCACATCCTTTTTGAATTGTGGAGCCCAAAACTGGGTGCAGTACTCCAGCTGCGGCCTCACCAAGGCCAAGTACAAGGGGAGAATGACATCCTGGGATTTGCTTGAGAAGCATCTATGGATGCAAGCCAGCATTTTGCTTGCTTTACTAGCTACTGCATCGCATTGAAGGTGCATGTTCATCTTGTGGTCAATCAGGACCCTCACATCCCTTTCATCCATAGTGCTAGCCAGCATAGCACTGCTGAGCTTATAAGGATGCTGCAGGTTTTTCTCCCAAGGTGGAGAACCTTGCATTTTTCAGTGTTAAACACCATCAGGTTCACATCCGCCCATTTCCTGAGCCTGTCAAGATAAACCTATCATGTCCCCTGCTTTTCCCACATCCACCGAGCCAGTCATCTCATCAGAGAAGGCAGTCAGGCTGGTCAGGCATGCCTTGCCTTTGCTGTATCCATGCTGACTGTTCCTAATCACCGTCTTCTCCTCCAAGTGCTTAGAAATGGATTCTTTAAGGACTTCTCCATGATCTTTCCAGAAATTGAGGACAGGCTGACCAGTCTGTAGTTCCTTGGATACTTCTTCACTTTCTTAAAGATGAGTACTATATTTGCCTGCTTCCAATCATCAGGAACCTCTCCCAATCACAAGTTTTCAGAGATAATGACCAGTGGTAGGGCTGTGTGAAGTTTCGGTTCCTGATTTGATTTGATGGAGATTCAGCCTGATTCGGTGGCTGAATCTCCAAATCTGAATAGAATCAAAGGACCCTTTAATCTCTCTGAATCAAATCGGAACCCTCTCAGCTGAGTTGGACCAGAATACCAACTCCATTGTGACTTTTGTGTCATTTCAGAAACAAAAGACTGTTGAGGTTTAAGTATTCATATTTTCAATAAAATATCAGTCAGATTTAATTCTAATTGTCCACATAAGTAAAAACTCTCTAGAAAAAAAAGAATGTTTTGTTAATAAACTTTTCCTTTGGAAAAAAAAAACAACTCATCTTACCTGAAGCTAACACCTTTGCTGTCACGTCTTTGCCTATTTGGCAATTGACCTCAACAGTAACCAAAGCAGGCTTTTCACCCCCCCACTCTCCTGCCATGACTTGATTATAATAGAATTCTAAGAAGGGGTTTGTGCGGGCCGGCTCCCAATCTCGGGGGTGAGCCAGGCCCATCTTTGTGCACACAGGCTGTGGCCAGCAGCCCGGGCACGTGGGGCTGGAGAAAACCATGGCGCGGTATGGTACGCTCGAGCTAGAATCAGTCACGGAGGCGTAATGGTTGATTGAAAAGATTATTTACTTACACCCAAGGTGGTCGCGGTGTAGGCTGGTCAGCTTTCCAGGCACAGCTCCGCTTGAGTTCTTGGTGGAGGACTCTAATAGACTCGGTTCCTTGACCCCGGAGTGGTTTAAGCTCCGCGGGTTTAACAATTCTCTCTCACGGAGCAGCTGAATCTCC
>NW_005842093.1:267992-275598 GCF_000455745.1 Alligator sinensis | reverse complement strand
CCAATAATGTGGCGGAAATCTCAATACAAATGGCGGGAACTTCCTTGTACCGTGCATCACCATAATGCAAAAGAAATGCACGATGCAAAGAAGGCTACAAAACTGGCGGGAAAAACTCCTGCATGCGGGTTCTTAATTGCAACAGAACAATCCACTGTGCAAAAGAGCTGCAATTTAGCGGGAACACAATTTAGCGATGCTGAAGCACACACAAACAAGAAAATCACAACTTTGGGTTGTGACAGGGTTCAGTGTTGTACATACAGATGTCATCACTAGTGGTGCTCATGGTATTAATGCAGTCAACTTTGGGGCTCTGCCTCCCCTACATCCTGTCCACACACCACCTGTCAACGTTGAGGCATTATGATTGCTTACAGCAACTTCAGCCTTATCCGGTCTCATTATTCATCAATTGATGTCCCACATTCACTTCCTCTACGGATTGCCACCCCTGGCCCTCTTATGGCCAGCTGTCTATTCCCTGCCATCTAGGCGTCACTCAAAATGGTGGGCCTAGATAGAGGACCACTGGTGCCCTGGCCCCTACAGCCTCTCAAAAAATTAAAATAAATCAAAACAGAAAAAAACTTCCTCTCTGGAGGAGCTATAAATTTAGGGCGTGGTGCCCATGTTGAGTTTCTGTTATTTTACTCACTTCCTATGGAAGCTGATCCCTGGGCCCAGCTGGACCCTTAGCCCCCACTTTCGCCAGGCGTGGCCTTTCTGACCAGGGCTACTAGGGCTCTCGTGGCCCTAGCCCAACTCGGCCTTGGTGCTCCGAGACCTTTTCTGCCCCAGCCTCTGCTAGTGCAGAGACCATTCCCCTCCTCACTGCTGGCACCACTGGTGCCTTTTAAATCTCCCATGCTGGTGTCAGTGGCTAACATCAGCAGCCTGGTGCTGCCTAGTTTGTTTGATGGCTTATAAGCTGTGGTGGTAGCGCTGCACATAGTCTTGGCTCCAGCTGTCCTGCCTCTGTTGGTAAGTTCCCCTTTCCTCCCAGTGTTCCCTGACCAACCCATTCAGGGTTCGCCAGGGTTCCTGGGCTACTTAGGGACTGTATGCAGTCCCTATCACCACATTGCTACAAGCACATTTTTTCTTTCCATAATCCCTTCTACTTCTACAGCATATTCCACCAAAGGATCTCAATATATTTCAAGTGTTCATTAATTTAGTCTCAGAATACCTCAGTCATTAGAGACAGTGATATTAAACAATTCAGCCAATGTTACACAAGTAAAATTCTTCTTCCGTGGGGCAGGGACCCCCCCAACCCCTAGAGCAGTGCAGTTCCATCAGTGAGCCCTTCTTCACATGTGCACAGTTTAAAAGGGCCCACAGATGGCTTAGCTGCAGTTTGTCCCCGGCTCTGGCAACAGAGGCACAGGCAGAAGCCTGTTGCACCTCTGTTGAGCCCACGGACCCCCAGGACCCCTCAGCAGAACCCCAACCCAGACCTCCAGTGCAGCCAGAGGTAGGTGGGGCCCACAGCAGGGAGGGAGGGACCTCAACCCAGACAGCTGTAGGGCAGCTGAGTCAGAGCCGAGGCGGGACATGCCCCCTCCCAGGCTTCTATTTCGCCCAGCTCCAGGGAGCCACATGACTAGAGCCTTATGAACAGGCCTCACAAACAGGTGCACTTGTCTGTCCAGCATGCAATTTAGCATGGGAGTTTGCATAGGAGGGTGAGCGGGAGGGCCCGTGGCCTAGCCAGTGCACCCCAGGGTAGGTTGCCACAGTAGTAGCCAGACTACCAATAGTAAAATGAGGATGGGCACACGCTGTAAACTGAGGGTCCCCAAAGGGTCTGCACCCCCCTGCCCTCTGGTTCCTCAGAGGCCTCCACCCAGATGGAGCCCATGGTTCCGGGCTCCACGCAGATGGAGCCTCTGGCTCTCAGCTACAGGGGCTGCCCAACACTTTTTCAGGCTCTCGGGTCTGGGAGCATGGCCACCTACCCTTGTGAGGTTTCCTCCCTTTTGGGGTCTCTGGCGTGCCAGCTGGAGAAGCACCAAGCAGCAGTCCAGAGACTGTGTGCCATCAGGGATGGTGAGCAGGAGATAAACTCCTACTACCAGGCACTTCACCCTATGGAGGCAGAAGGTAGATCAAGGTCACCTTCCAGGAAAAGGGAGGACTCAGGGACCTCCCATTCTATCCAGCCAAGGAGTTGGACCAAGGTGATCAAGGGCCCCAAGGCCTGCTGCATCAAGGTCCCTTCCCCGCTGGAGCTTTGCAACAGGTATGAACCTCTTGCAGCCCCAGCAGAGCCTGACACGCTGCCAGCTCCTGCAGACAACACAGGCTCAACTGTACCTACCACCCCCGCTCTCTCTAAGACAAAACTCAAAGTGTTTGTCATGGGAGTCTCCATCCTGAGGGGGACTGAGGGTGCAATCTGCCGCCCCAATCCCTTAGCCTGGGAAGTCTGCTGCTTCCCAGGAGCCCGTATCTGAGACATTGAGGAGAAGATCCCTGAGCTCCTTCGGCCCACTGACCACTACCCTGTGCTCCTTATCCATGTGGGCACGAATGACATGGTTCGGAGCAATCCTAACTGGGACATAAAGCACTACAAGGATTTGGGAGTGGGGCTAAAGTGCTTGGGGGCACAGGTGGTATTTTCCTTGATCATCCCAGTCTCAGGCTATGGTCTGAGGAGAGAGAAGAGGATCAAGGTAGTAAACCAAAGACTGTGGCGCTGGTGTCATCAGGAAGGCTTCAGCTTCCGTGACCACAGTCTGCTCTTTGGTGAGAGAGGCAGTGAACTTCTGGGAAGGGATGGCCTCCACCTTGCTCTGCTGGGGAGGAGGCTCTTCTCAGCCAGACTGTCTGACCTGCTCCACCAGGCTTTAAACTAAGCCCGCTGGGAGATGGGGGGAATACCGTCACTGCTGGCCCACTGAGCAACCCTTGCAAAGTCAGCAGGCCAAGGCACTTAAGGGAGTCAACCCCTGCCCCAGCCCTGGAACAATCTGTAGGCAAGGCAAGGGCCCCCAAAGGGACACTTGCGTGCCTGTACACAAATGCCAGGAGCTTAAGGAATACACAGGAGGAACATGTCCTTCTGCTTAACACAAATAATTACAATGTCATAGAGATAAAGGAGACCTGGTGGGACTCCACCCATGACTGGGCCACACATATAGATGGCTATACCCTATACCAGAAAGACTGAGTGGACAAAAGGGGCAGGGGTGTAGCTCTCTCTGTCAAGGAAAGCTACGCATCCCTGCAAGCTGACACTGGCACCCAGGGTGGACAACTGGAGACCCTCTGGGTTAAAATCTGTGAGGAACATGGCACAGGGGACACAATGGTGGGAGTTTACTAAAGACCTCCCACCCAAAGTCAAGAGCTTGGCCAGGAGTTCTCCAGGGAATGGACTGAACCTGCACACTCCCAGTGCACGGCTGTCATGGGAGCAATCCTGGATGCACAAGCAAAGTCTATTCCGTCTCAGAGGAAAGGCAGCAAAAGGGCACAGCAGCCCCCTTGGCTCTGCAGGGAACTAGCAGACCTCCTGCATCTTAAAAGAAAGACCTACAAAGGATGTAGGACTGGATTCACCTCCAAGGAGGAATATTCTGCACTGGTCTGTACCTGCAGGGAGCAAACCAGGAAATCCAAGGCTGTGATGGAACTCCAACTAGCTGCAAGTATCAAGGACAATAAAAAGTCCTTTTTTAGATATGTGGGGAGCTGGAGGAAAAGCAAGGATAACATTGGACCCCTGTTAACACAGATGGGACAACTGACAACCAACACCCAGAAAAAAGCCAACTTGCTAAATGGGTACTTTGCATCAGTTTTTCACCAGTCCCAAGGAATGCTCTTGCCCATTACAGGACGGAAACCCCTGGGTAAGGGTGATTCCTTACCCTCCATTAATGCTGAGCTTGTGAAGGAACACCTTGAGAGGCTGGACACCTTCATGTCAGCCAGCCCTAACAGTTTACACCCCAGGGTACTCAAGGAGCTTGCAAGCATCATAGCTCAGCCCCTAGCATGGATTTTTGAGAACTGGCACTCTGGTGAAGTGCCCAAAGATTGGAAGAAGGCCAATGTGGTGCCTATATTCAAGAAAGGGAGGAAAGTGGATCCGGAAAACTAAAGGCCCATCAGCCTGTCTTCTATCCTGGGGAAGGTCTTCGAAAAGATTATCAAAGAGACCATTCTTAACAGATTGGCCAATGGCAGCATCCTGAAGGATAACCAGCATGGGCTTGTTGCCGGTAGGTCTTGCTTGATCAATCTTACTTCCTTTTATGAACAGGTGACCTATCACCTGGACAAGAGAGAAGAGATTGATGTCATATATCTTGACTTTAAAAAAGCCTTCTATGTGGTATCCCATGATCACCTCTTAGCAAAACTGGCCAACTGCTGCCTCGGGTCCACCATGATCCGCTGGCTGGAGAACTGGCTCCATGGTCAGACCAAGAGGGTGGTGGTTGACAAAAGTCAATCATTGTGATGTGCTGTGACCAGTGGGGTCCCTCAAGGCTCTGTCCTTGCACCAATACTATTCAACATCTTCATTAATGATGTGGACATTGGTATCAGAAGTGGACTGGCCATGTTCACCAATGACACCAAACTTTGGGGTAAAGAGTCTGCACCTCAGGACAGGAGGGCGATCCAGGCTGACCTTGACAAGCTCAGGAAATGGGCAGAGGAGAACCTGATGGTGTTTAACACTGAAAATGCAGGATTCTCCACCTTGGGAAGAAAAGCCCATAGCATGCTTATAGGCTCTGCAGTGATACACTGCCTAGCACCACAGACGAAAGGGACTTGTGGTTCATGATTGACCACAAGATGAACAAGAGCCTTCAATGTGATGTTGTGGCTAGTAAAGCAAGCAAAATGCTGGCTTGCATCCATAGATGGTTCTCAAGCAAATCCCAGGATATTATTCTCCTTTTGTACTCGGCCTTGGTGAGGCCGCAACTGGAGTACTGCATCCAATTTTGGGCTCCACAATTCAAAAAGGATGTGGAGAAGCTTGAGAGAGTGCAGAGGAGAGACATGTGCATGATCAGAGGTCAGGTAAACAGACCTTATTATGAGAGGATGAGAGCTATGGGACTCTTCAGCCTGGAAAAGCACATGCTCAGGGGTGATTTGGTGGCTGCCTATAAGTTTATAAGGGGTGCTCATCAGAATCTGGAGGAATGTCTGTTCACCAGAGCGTCCCAAGGGATGACAAGGTCAAATGGTAACAAACTCCTCCATGACCGTTTCAGGCTGGACATAAGGAAAAACTTCTTTACTGTCCAAGCCCCCAAGGTCTGGAATAGTCTGCCGTCAGAGGTGGTTCAAGCACCTACTTTGAACACCTTCAAAAGAAATGTGGATGTTTATGTTACTGGGATCCTGTGACCCCTGCTGACTTCCTGCCCCTGGGGCAGGGGGCTGGACTTGATGATCTTCTGAGGTCCCTTCCAGCCCTAATGTCTATGAAGTAGTTTCTTATGTTAATGGAATTGAAACAAAGTCCCCTGACACCTACTTTGGGGCTTACCTGTAAGGCCATGCCTCTTCAGTTATGTAGCTCATAAAATTTTGTATCTAATCTGAGGAAATGCATACAGGAAGCACTAACAAATTACAATGCTCATTTGCTAAACTATGCAGCTTTTTGGAGCAGAGCTGCTTGAGTTTTGGATTTAATATGCTAGCCCCTGCCTTAACTAGTGTGAACAGAATCAGATTCAGCTAGCAAAAATTTGAAAGAGTCTTCTGGTTTTATATCACTTTTTGTAAGAAACTACATTTGGGGCTGTGGTGGCCAATAGGAGGCACTCCTGCACTGAGCCACCCACCTCACTGAGCCCCACCAAAACCACATTTCAGGTGTCTCCCATGGGGTGCCTAAATCCAGCCAGGCCCCTTTCTGGAGCACACCCGCAAGCCAGTCACTCAGGCACAGTGGTAACACAGAAAGGCGGGGTTGGGCTGCTGCCTGACAGCAGAGAGACAGATGAGGGGAGATTTCTCTGCAGGGCCAACAACAGGTTTGGAGCCTATCAGCATTGGAAACCAGAACTTTTTTGTTTGAAACACTAAATACTTCAAGCTGGAACTTCTGTAGTAGTCCTTTTTGGAAGCTGTTTCATGTTTCAGTAACTGCCTTGGGAATCCCATGATGTAATGTGGCAGCTCAAAGAGAGGGTTGCTCTTGATGATACATGGGGAAAATAGTACAGCCAGGAAGCCCAACCCATCATGAAGAATAATGTTTTAAGTTAAATGAACTACAATTCCCATAAAGAATCAGTGGCATTCACCAAAAAAAATAAATAAATACAAAAAGAAAAAGAAAAGAAAAATCTCACTTTTTTGGCAGAAGTCACATTTTTCTCTGTAAAATGTTGATGAAAATTAATTCACCTTCAACTTTGTCTACCCAGCTTTATTTGACCTTCCACCTGAAATGCATTAGTTTCTGTTGGTTAACTTAAAGGACAACAGCCTTGAATAGCAAATTCACTAATATCCATATGTTAGAAGCAGAGAGAAGATACCAGCCTTCTTTTCTAGTGGATTATAAAAGTATGCTATGCTTGTGGCAAAAGAGTGCCAAAGATATAAATCATGGTACTACTGACTTGTCTGATTGACTAAGACTGAACAAGACCTAGAATCACAATCACAGAAAAGTAGGACTGGAAGGAAGCTCAGGAGATCCTCCAGTCCAGCACCCTGTTCAAAGCAGGATCATTCCTGTCTAAACCATTTTTAGACAAGTGCTTATTTAACCTGGTCTTAAAATCTTCCATGAATTGAGCGTTTGCAGACTCTCTGGGTAGCTTGTTCTAACGTTTAACCACCCCCATAGTAACAACTTGATTTAAGAGGAACTAAATTATCAAACTCTACTAACCCGTATGGTTTCTGTCTTCAACAAGCTGGTTGGGTGGATAGGGGTCACTAGTTTTTAGTTATTTTCTACAGTTGAGTCATAAGCAAAGTTGTTGTGAATTTGAGTTTAACTCTAATGATTTAACTGAAATGTTAAACTGTATGAGTGATTTTGCATTCTCAAATCTTAAGTTATAACAAAACTGCAGGAAATAAGAACCCCATACTGAGTAAATTATAGAATACTTTATTTTATTTGATGGTGCCCAGTGAGCTAAAATAAACATATGTCCTTAACGTATTGGTAATTCATATAATATGTTAATTACTCAGTGTGTAGTCATTACATTTCCAGTGGCAGTCATTACTCTAACAGTACTGGAGTATTTCTTCAGACGCACATTTAGCTTGTAGTTATAATAATGTTTTGTATGTTTCTGAAAGCATGCTTTTGTGCTTTCAATTATTATATTTCATTTACTTACTTCCTGTTTATATTCTTTAATACCAAGAACACAGTCAAGAACTAAACTAAGAATATTGCTTCATTCATTAAATCATCAATAAAGAAACTCAATAAGATCTCAAAAAAGCAAATTAAAATATTTAGAGGACATATGGAGCCAGTTTTTCTCTTAATAGTTTATTTTCCAAAAATTCACATTTGGGTCAACTGAGCTGAATGTGAGTAGCTGAATTTGTGAATGGTTTGTTCCAAAAAGAAATAAAGAGT